>NW_027496459.1:0-249474 GCF_021521415.1 Bidens hawaiensis | reverse complement strand
AGTTTGAAAATTATCAAACCTTACCCGAAACAACATATTCACACATAATCAAGTCAAAAATGACTAAGCTTACTCGGAAAGGTTGAAAATTATCAAACCTTACCCGAAACAACATATTCACACATAATCAAGTCAAAAATGACTAAGCTTACTCGGAAAGGTTGAAAATTATCAAACCTTACCCGAAACAACATATTCACACATAATCAAGTCAAAAATGACTAAGCTTACTCGGAAAGTTTGAAAATTATCAAACCTTACCCGAAACAACATATTCACACATAATCAAGTCAAAAATGACTAAGCTTATTCGGAAAGGTTGAAAATTATCAAACCTTACCCGAAACAACATATTCACACATAATCAACTGTTTTGTACTCGAAAAGGTTGTAGTTCATTAAACCTTACCCGAAAATACATATTCAAACAGTTTGTGCTCGTGAAGGTTATAAATCATCAAACCTTACTCGAACTTACATGTTCAACCTTTTTTTAGGCAAAATGCAACACTTTTTGACTTAAACAACTTGTCAATATATTTTTCATTAAAAATCATTGTTTTAGAGCAAATGGTGCATTTAGAGATCAAATTTCAGTTATAATTCTCTTCAAAACAGTTGCTTCCTTTTAGTGAAAAGATCTCAAGTGTGGGATCATATTGACTAAGTAGCTATCTCAATACTTCACTCTCAGCATTATTATGACAACATAGATAGGTTAACAGCAGGTATAAACTTAGCATGAATTTCATCTCTTTGGTGATATGATTTAGGTTCATTTAAAGCATAATGCATTAATGGTCAACACTGTGCAATGATGCCTCATATCTCTTCTTAATGCTTATTTGGCTTTCCCCAGATCACCCCAATTTGACTCCAACCTCCTGTATTTGGTCAAAAATATTTTTGTATGACAGAACTTATTGTATTTTTGTATTTTTTTAGATTCAAACATATCTAGAGGTTGAACATTGGACTTACAGTTAGAAACATGCTTTTCATTCAAGATGAGACATTTTTTGCCAACATCTTTGTAGTTCTAGTTGTAACCCTCTTGTTTGATAAAATATTTAAAACACTTATCAACTTTTGGTTGATTTATTCATTCTTCCCCTTGTTTTTGATATTTTCTCAAATTTTCTTAAAGCATGTTCCTTGTCATATTTAAAGATGTTTCAGTTTTGGTTGAACAAATAACAATAGGCTCGTGTATGACTGGGTAATCACTTTTCTGCCTATCATTTGGAGAGATTTATCTTGAGACATGTAAAACAACTATGCATCTCCACATAAAGATTAGCATATTCATTATGTTTATATCACCTTAGATTTTACATCATCATGGGAAAGCAATCATACATGTTAATGACTATACTAAGATCTTTTTAGCCTATTAATTCCATATGATCAGCTAAGTAGTCAATGTACTATCATTTCCCAATAATCACAGTTTAATATTCAATCACCCCAATATCTCTTCATTTTCAGGTAAATGGCTATCCTGTTTGACCAAAAGTGGTCAACAGGACCAAACATACATGTGAATATAAGTCCTTTCAAAGTCAGAGCTATTGACATAGTTTTAAGTGAAGGAATAAGAAACAAGTCATAATTGCCCCAAATGCATTCAGTTTTCAGGTCAATGGCTATCCTTTGAATCTATAGAGATTTAAGGACCAAACATACAGAAGTGCATGTCCTTCCAACTGGGCAAATGACATAGTTTTCAGCAAAAACAACTACTTGAGACTTCTCTATAAAAATCCTTCTTTTAAGCTTCTTAAAAGCTTGAACTGAATAATCTTATCATATCTCAACACCATTAATCAACTTGCTCATGTTTTGACCAAAATAAAGTATTTATGCAAAATTCATTATAAAATTCATTGAATCACTTAATTTTGACATAAAACACATTTTAACATAAACAGTTGCATCACATAATCAAATCTTAATCATTCTTAACATCATCAAGAAAAACAGACTGTACTAACATTCAATGTCTATCCTATCTTAACAATATCAGAAGATCAGATAAAGAACATATTCAAGTAACCATAAACATGTGATTACTCATGACATCAGACAAGCATTCAATTTCACCCGAACAGATCAAACTACTTATCATAACATCAGATCAGTTAACTTGATAGTAAAAAATTAACATCAATTTCAAAAAAAATGCACATATATTTATTTAAGCACCTATCAGTTAACTTCAAGCTTGTGACATATTCAAAACATATTCAGTCAACATTCAGTTGAAACATATTCAATCAACATTCAGTTGAAGCATATTCAAAACATATTCAATCAACATTAGTTGAAACACACAACATTTAACATACTCAATAACAAACTCAGCAACATATTTTAAAAGAAACATTCAACATGTGTGACCTCTTCTAAACTTTTCAGTTAGCACATAGAGGTACACAACCAAGCACACATCCTTAATCAGATTTCATCAGAGTTGATCATCCCCAGGGCTTTCAAAAGAAATTGAACCTGGTTCTGTGAAGTGGTTTGGTGAATAGGTCAGCCAAGTTATCACTTGTATCAACTCTTTGCATTTCAATCAGACCTTTTTCACTGCAATCTCTGATGAAGTGATGTCTGATTTCAATGTGCTTAGTCTTAGAATGTTGCACAGGATTCTTAACAGTAAAATATGCAGCAGTATTATCAATCAGAATAGGGGTGTTTAGAAAATTCAAACCATAATTCAGCATCTGATTTTGAATCCAGAGAACTTGTGCACAGCAGGCAGATGCAGCAACATATTCAGCTTTTGTAGTGGAGATTGATACTGTAGTCTATTTTTTGCATTGCCATGACACTAGCCTTTCACCCAAAAACTGGCATCCCCCTGATGTTGACTTTCTGCTCATGTTACACCCATCATAATCACTGTCTGTATAAGCAAGCAGATCAAAGGCTTGATTCTTAGTACCAAATTCCTAAGTCTGGTCTTCCCTTCAAATATCTGAATATTCTTTTCACAGCATTCATGTGGGAGACTTTTGGATTTGACTGGAACCTTGCACATACACACACAGCAAACATGATATCTGGTCTTGTTGCAGTCAGATACATCAGAGATCCAATCTTGGCTCTGTATTCATGTTCATCTACTGACTCCCCCTTTTCATCAGCAATCATCTTTTCTTTGGTGTCCATTGGAGTTGAAGCAGTCTTGTACTCATGACAGTTGAACTTGTTCAAAATGTCCTGCACATATTTAGTTTGGTGAATGAAGATCTCTTCAGCCTTTTCTAGAACTTGCAGTCCCAGAAAGAAGTTCATTTCACCCATGGAACTCATGCTATACTTGGATTTCATCACCCCTTCAAAATCCAAACACATAATTTCATTTGTAGATCCAAAGATGATGTCATCAACATAGACTTGTAAAAGCAAAAATCTGACCCCTTTCTTTTGTAGAAGAGTGTCTTATCAATGGCTCCCCTTGTGAAACCATTTTCAAGTAGATGAGTTGATAGCTCATCATACCATGCTCTAGGAGCCTGATGCAGTCCATAAAAGGCTTTGTTTAACTTATACACCCTGTTTGGATACAAGGGATCCTCAAAACCTGGTGGCTGAGCTACATACACCTCTTCATCAATCTTTCCATTTAGGAATGCAGATTTAACATCAAGCTGGAATACTCTAATGTTCTTTGAGGCAACATATGCAAGGAAGATTCTTATGGCTTCCAGTCTTGCAACTGGTGCAAACACTTCCTCAAAGTTTATCCCTTCTTCTTGAAGACATCCTAGTGCTACAAGTCTAGCTTTGTTTTTAATCACTAAACCCCTTTCATCCCTTTTGTTTATGAAAACCCACTTGGTCCCAATTGTATATCTGTCATATGGCTTGTCTACAAGATCCCACACATGTAGATCTCTAAACTGTGCCAATTCCTCTTGCATTGCCTCTACCCAACTATTGTCTTTTAAAGCTTGAGCAATGTTCTTTGGTTCTATTTGAGATAGAAAGCAAGAGTACAGACAGATGTTTGCAATCTCAGAATGACTCCTTGTAACTCTTTCATGCAAGTTACCAATGATATTTTCAGCAGGATGATTCTTCTCAACAGTAGGAGTTTGTATTATCATATTTGTAGACAAATTTGTGTCAAGATTTGTTTCATTGAGTTCAGGTTCTTCAATGATCAAATCAGCTTCTGCATCATGAAACTCTGGTGCTTCCTCATTGTTTTGTCCTGAAGTAGATGCACCATTGTTTCCCAGATTCAAATTTTGAAATAAGTCTTGAAATCTTTCTGTGGTGACAGCTTCTTCATTTGATTGGTTGCTTGTGTCACTCTCATTCTGAACTTGATCATTCTGTACATTAGGACTGTCTGATTGTTTACAGTCTGATCCTGTTCAAAGACCTTGCTTGAGGAGCTGTTCACAAAAGTGTATACCTTTTATTTTCTAGCAACCTTTTTTCACAATTCTTCCATGTCCAATTCTTTCTTCATATTCTCTTCAAGTACATTGTTCTTGTAGAATGAATCATCAAAGTCTTCATAATAAATCTTGAATGACTTTATTAACTTCTCATGATCAAACAGCCATTCTGCACCACTGACTGTGTTGAACTGATTCTCATTAAAAATTATGTCAGATGACTCTATCACACTCATGTGATCTTTCACATATACTCTGTATGCCTTTGAGTGAGTAGAATATCCAACAAAGAAACAATCTAGTGACTTAGTTTGAAACTTGTTCAAATAATCTCTAGTGTTCAAAAGAAAACATTTGCAACCAAAGGGCTTGAAAAACTTGATGTAAGGCTTTCTATTATTGAAAATTTCATATGGAGTCTTGTTATGCCTTTTGTTTACAAGCACCCTGTTTTGAACGTAACATGCTGTATTGATTGCTTCAGCCCAAAAAGTAACAGGCAAATTTGCATCTGCCAACATGGTTCTAGCAGCTTCTATCAAAGTTCTGTTTCTTCTTTCTGCCACTCCATTTTGTTCAGGAGTTCTAGGAGCTGAAAATTGTTGAAATATCCCTTTCTGTGTGCAAAATTCTTCCATAACTCCATTCTTGAACTCTGTACCATTGTCACTTCTCATTATCTTGACTTTCTTATTCAGCTTGTTCTCAATCACTGTGACACAACCTTTAATCAACTCAGCAGCCTCATCTTTGGTACTTAGGAAATAAACCCAAGTATATCTTGAATAGTCATCAATGATCACCAGACAGTATCTTTTCTTTCCAATACTTGGCACACTCACAGGACCAAAAAGATCCATGTGAAGTAACATTAGTGGTTGAACAATTGAATTGATGAGCTTTGTCTTATGAGTAGACTTGTGTTGTTTTCCCTTTTGACATGAGTCACAATGATCATCTAACTTGAATTCTCCTGTAGGTAATCCAATCACATGCTCACCTTTGACCAGTCTATTCATGTTCTTCAAGTTTACATGACACAGTTTCCTATGCCACAATTTAGATTCATTTTCAGTGGCTTTGGAAACAAAAAATGCACCTCCTCTTGAAATGGCTTCTTTCATATTCAACTCATACAAGTTTTCATTTCTCGGTGCCATCATCATAATCATTTCAGGTGGAATTACAAACTCAGGTTTTAAAATGAAACAGTGTGAATCATCAAAGCTAACTTTGTACCCCTTATCACACATTTGTGATATGCTCAGCAGATTGTATTGAAGACCTTCAACATGAAATACATTGTCAAATGAGACTTTCCCATTTGTTAAGATTCCTTTTCCAACAATCTTTCCACCATTCTCATCACTCCCAAAAGCTACTGGACCTTCATACTTCTCTTCATAGTTGACAAGAGATCTCTTGTCACAAGTCATGTGCCTAGAACAACCACTATCCATATACCATATGTCATTAAGAGGAGTGGACTGTTCCTGCACATACAGAGAAAATTTGATTAGTTATGTGATGAAGTGTAAGTCTTATCAACTTGCAGCTCATCAGATACAGTTTTAGTCACAGCTTGGGAAGTAAGTGTTGTTGGTTTAGGATCTTCATGAGCCAATTCTAAGTTGTCTGAATGATCAATTTCATAATTACACTCTCTTGGAGTTTTGACAAGTGAGGTTGGACACTGGTATTCAGCTGAGTCAGTGACATACTCCTTTATCACATAGTCCTTCATCTCAGAGTAGTCTCTTACATCAGCAATTTGTTCAACCTTACTCTCAGTCTTAGGTTTCCAAAGGAAACCATGTGGTTCATATCCATGTCTTAGTAGAAACTTCTCATCACTAGTGAGTTCTGTTGGTTTAATTCTAGAATGTGCATCTTTTCTTCTTGTCTTCTCACTGCTTGATGATCCTTGAGAACCATCAGATTTGACTGATTGAGTATCTTGCTTGATTCTCACAGACTGATAGTTCTTTTTGGTCAAATTCTCATGCCTTTTAGGAGATTTGCTTCTTATTTTTAGTTCAGTCACTTTCTTCTTAACTCTTGTCTCCTTTTCAGATTTCTTCTTCTCTTTGTTCATGGTTTCATTACCACACACCTTTCCTTTTCCCAGATATTCATCATACTTCTGTTTGTACTGGACAAAGTCTTGACCATAATTTGTTCCATCTGGTACATGAAATGGTTTGAATTTGGATCTTTCATTACATGAATCTGTGTGGTGACCATATTCATCACACCTTTTGCACCAAACCTTGCCCTTGAAGACTTCATGTTCTTTTGTTTTCTTGTATCTCTTACTTGGCTTAGGTGTCTTGACTCCTAGAGTCTTCTGATTCTTTAAACCATCAAAATCAATTGAAAAAAGAACAAATTCCTCAATCTTGATGTCCTGTCTTTCAACTTTGCTTTTGACAAAGACAATTTTCTTCTTAATCATAGATTCTTCATCACTACTTTCTCTAACCCTTGTCAGTCTTTTCTCATATTCTTCCATAGTTTCCACTTCTCCAACATCAAGCACCTCATGACTAGAAAAGATTGGATAAACTGGGATAAAATTTTCTGTATCAAGCTTTTCATTCACCTTCTTCTTCTTGTTGTTCTGTTTTATCCTTCTCAATACAGTCTTGCTTGGAGGTCTGACTGCATTGTAGTTTATCTTCCTCTTTTCACAAATATCAAATGAAACATGTTCTCTTTTCATTTTGTCATTCTGTTTTTTCAATTTTGGTGGGACTGGTGGATACTTTGGAAGTTTATCAACAGATTCAGGTTTCTTATATTTTCTTCCTCTTTCGGCAGCTTTGATTTCCCTTTCAGTAATTTGATCACTCAAATCATCTTGATCCAATTCAACTGAATCAAAGTCATCCTCAGAGACTTGAACTCCAATTGACTTATCCTCTTTTACTTCTTTCTTAATCATAAATTCTCCTTCTTCATTCACTTCTACCTTTTTGTACAAATCAACAACTTCTTCACTGTCTTGAAAGACATCTTTGAATTGTTGCAAGTATGCATCTCTTTTCTCTTTGTCAACTTTTGGCATAAAATTGTTGTTGAATGTAGGTGGAACTTTTTTGTATTTGTCTTGTTCTTTCACCTGATTCAGTATACCACATATGTTGCCAGTTGAGACTAAATTCTTCAGAAATTCAGTTTCAACCTTTAGTCTTGTGTTGTGCACCTTTTCTTCAACTAACATCTTCTTTAATCCATCAATCTCAGTTATGTATCTGGTTTGAGTTCTGTAAATGATCATGCAATCATCTTCAAGGCTTTTAATCTTTTCATCACTGATCATCTCACTTGCCTCATACTCATTTATGATACTTTTTTTTCTAAAACACTCACTTTCCAGCTTGCCTACTTTTGTTTTCAATTCAATGATAAGTTCTTTTAAATCAACTGTAGGAGCAGAATGTACCTGAGATGATGATACCTTTTCTTTCTCAATTATGGCCATGAATGTCACATTTGCTTTCCTGATATCATCTGCAATGTCCTCTTCATGATTGCTCCAATCAAAATTTCCTTCATGTTGTGTAGTCATTGCCATATTTCCTTGATTTCTGATCTGATTTTGATTTGCTGGAACAATGTTGTTTGGAACATTTTGAGTTTCTTGAAGGTTTTGATTGTTATTCATTTGAAAACCTTGATTCTGTTGCATACTTTGTTGTTGATTTTTCATTTGAGGTTGAAAGTTGTTGAAGTTTGGGTTGTAGTTGTTGTTATTGAAGTTGTTCATTTGATTGCTGTTGTTGTTGAATCTTGGCTGATTTTGTTGGTAATTCTGCTGACCTCTTGGTTGTTGATTCTGGAATTGATTCATTTGAAAGTTTCTTGGTTGATTGCATTCTCTTTTAAAATGACCAGGTTGCTGACAATTGTAGCATATTGCTTTTGACTTGTCAAAACCAATCCTGTCATTAGGACAATAAACCAGAGACCTACCAGTTCTGTTATACAGCCTTTTACTTCTCAATCCCAACTTGGCAGCTTGCCACTTCAAATCCATGTCTTCCAAATCATCTGCATCAATTTGTTCCAAATCATCTTGTACCACACTTGTGTGAATTAGGTTTTTTTGCAACAAATGCATTATATGACTCAGTAAACATAGACAACAAGGCTTGAGTTTCATTGCGTTGACTATGTTCTGTTCCAGTGTTAGAACATTTCCATTTGACATAGAGGCAGAATCAGAATCATCAATCAGTTGCACATTGAACCTCTGCTGATTTCCTTGATTACTTGTGCTACCTCCAATGAAAGATTTTGGAGTGACAGCATTATGTTCAGCTGGTTCTTCAATAATGGGAATTTGCTGTTGGTTCTTGGTAGACAGATTTCCCATGGGTGCAATCAATGCATTTGAAACATTGAAACATGGTTTATCTTCCTTAATCATCTCATTCTCAATCATTTCAAGTTCAGCAGCCTGAAGAAAGCATACTACATCATCCAATTTCAATTCATTGAAATTTTGCTTCTGAAGGATGAATTTGCAAGCAGTATACCATTCTTTTGGCATTGAGTTGAGTAACTTTGTATTCAAATCAAAGTCATTCGTTACATAATCAGTTGTTCTTAATTCATTCACAATACTCAGAAACCGTTCTAGTATTGATTTCAACCTTTCTCCATCTCTATACTTGAACCTTTCCAACAGTTGCTTCAATCTTTGCTTCTTTATGTTCTTTAGTTCAGTATCCCCTTCATACATTTCAAGGATGGCATCATACATTTGCTTGGCTGTTGTGTGATGAGCCACCTTGGTCAGAATCTCCCAAGACAAACCTAGCTTTATCATAGCTAAGGCTTTGTCATCCACCTTTCTCATTTTTTCTCTTACAGCAGCAGTTGCAGTAGCATTTGCACCTTCTTCAACAGCAGTTTGGGGACCATTCTTGATGGAGTTCCACATGTCAATGTCATTGTAGCATACGGCTGCTTCAAAAAGTACCTTCCATTTGATAAAGTTTTCCGGTCCATACAACCTTGGTATCTTGTTAGTAAACACCTCTTGTTCCTCATATCCAGACATTTTGAGAAATAAAAAATCAGTTTCCTTAAAAAATTTCAAAATAATCAGATCTGAAAACACAATGCTCAGATCTGATGTGTCTGATGTGATTATAACAAGATTTAGATATAAAGATTAGAACTTTAATTGATATAAGGAAGAGAAAACACCGGTAGATTGTAGATCTGGAAGAAAAATGGAAAACAGGGCTGCTGACGTCACAAATCAATCGAACAGTGGTCTGCTTACGTCATTCTTCTTCAAATCTTCAATCAGCAACAATCTTTCTAAAAATAGCAGTAATCACCTCTGATACCACTTGTCGGTCCCTTGGATTTCACCTTGATCTTAATCATTCATGTCATAACTCACACAGATTAATCGTGTTGACAAGAGAGTTAATGACGGGTTACTATATTTAGAAAGATATCCGTTTGTTAAAGGCGGAATCAATAACAAACATACGGTTGCAATGAATAATCACAGGTAGAAGGCACACTCAAGATTCACTCAAAAGATTTCCATTTATATAATGTTAATCATACAAAAGGATAATCGATTTAGGGTTTTCTAGGAATCCTAAGACAGCCGTCACACAATATTCTCTCAATAAATGAGTCTGTCTTATCCGTATTGTGTGTTCTGCCTCTCCTCTGGCGGCGTACCCTAAATATTCTATTTATAGGCCTGCCAACCTAGGACAGCTATCATTCCTTCTAGAAACCCTATCCGATAATACATATTCAAATTACATATTCAAAATAAACTAAGTGTAAAACAAGTCTTTGAGTAGGCTTTGCATCAATCTTGTCTTTCCGAGTATGCTCAGCCATCCTTCATAACTTGGTAACATAGAAGTGTGCTCGGGATCAGTTTCTGGGTAGACTTTACTTAAAGAATATTTTACCAAGTAAAATATTCACCGAGTAGACTTCAGTCTTCTTGACTTTGCCAGACTTTGCCCGACAACTCCTTACGAGCACCTTGTTCTTCGATGGTCCATTTCAACTCTTTGCTATAATATAACTTATTAGCAAAGTGTTCTCGGTAGTACAGTTCTTTGCTTGAGTTGAACCTTGCCCGATGTTACTTAGAGATATATTTCATTTATACATCAAGCTTGCTCGGACTATAATTATTAAAGAATACCTTGCCCGGTCTTCCAATCACTTGGCTTCATGGACTTGGTTAACCAAACCTTACTCGGAAGAGTAAAATACTTGGTCTTGAAGAACAAACCTGCTTGACAAAGTGAACCTTGCTCGGAGATACCAAATCAGTGATCCTTACTCGAGAATGCACTAAATTTGTATACCTTGCCCGGATATCCACTTAAGAAGACTAATTGAAGTAAACCTTGCCCGGGAGGCAAAATCTCATACCCGGCTAAGTAAAAGCTTGCTTGGATCCCAAGATGTGCTCGGATTCAATACTTAGCAGATTCTGAGGAGGTTGAGAAGATTCCAATCTTCCATATTCTTCATTTAGGTCAAATCTCCTCATTTGGGTTAAACTCTTGACCCAACACGCTAAAAGGATACTACAGTTTCGCACGACTTCACCAGTTTCAATCGTCTTTCCGTTAGCTAATTCTATAGAATATTTGGTATCTAACTTATTGGACTCTATACCATGGAGGGGTTCAAATTGTTTGGAAACGATACTTAAATCAACTCCGGTATCGAATAATACGTAAGCATAGTGTCTATTAATAAAAAACATACCGGTAACTACTGAGGAGTCTTTCTTGGCTTTCTTCGCGTTTATCTCTAAAGCTCTACCTTTCGCGTTCTGGGTTCTAAGTTTCGGGCAATCCTTTCGATAGTGCCCCATGTTTCCACACTCAAAGCATCCGACACTCGGTTTTCCTGAACCGGATGGAGAGTCCTTACTGAAGCAGTATTGAGTCTGGTGTCCAAACCGATTACACTTGTGACACTTCCAACATTCTCCAATGTGACTCTTTCCACACCTGTTTCACTAAGAGGCTTGATTCTTGTTCTTCTCTGGTCTACTCGTGTTAGCCGTAAACATTCTCCTGGAATTCGGTTTCTTTCGGAATTGCCCTCCGGAGTTATCGGTCCATTTCCTTTTCTGGTTGGCTAGCTTTGGAATCGTTCCAGAATCCTTCTTATCCAAGATGGAATCTACCAGTTTCTTACCCTTCACTTTCAAAGTTCCCATTCGTACAACATCATCGTTTAGGGTCTTTGCCAATTCTCGGGCAGATTGGATGGTGGTAGGCTTCGAGGAAGTAACCATGCCTCGAATTTCAAGCGCTTAAACCCAAATGTATCTGTCGAATCAAACATACTCCGGCGTAACTAGTCGTGGTACCAGTCTTGCCAGTACATTGAACCGAGAAGTATACGTGCCGATGTCTGCACCTTCCATTTTTAGTGTCCAAAACTCGTATTCAATCTTTTGAAGTTCGTTTCTATGACGATATTCTTTTAGTTCATTCCAAGTCAGATTATAAGCCGCATCTTCTCCCATCTTTTGAATTAGTGAATTCCACCATTCTAAAGCTTCGTCCTCGAATGAACAAACTCCATGCATGATTCGTTGTGCGGGTGTGCAATCACTAATATTCATAACCGACTACATCTTTTCTATCCATCTTACAATTTCAAGAGGTCCTTTGGCCCCGGTAAAAGCTTTGGGTTTACACCCTTGAAAAGTTTTATAAGTGTACTTAGGCATGGAATTTCCTGTTTTAACATAGTTTGCTAAAAATTATTATCATTACTTATTGCATTTTACTAGTTAAAATCTTGTGGAATTTTATAAAAATTTTCATGCTTTTACTAAAACAATTATATGTACCGTTTTGCATTCCGGTTCCGACATCGTTTCGTATATTTCGGTCCGCGGTCCGGTCCACATTTTGTTGTTCGAGTGCCTAATTGACATGTTGCGCGATTAGTTGCGCCAACTCCTCTTGTGACGATGGCATTCCGGTTGCTTGATTAGTGGCGGTTCTCCTTGTTTGAGGTGCCATAATTCTTTTACATAAAGAAAATAATTTAGTTTACAACCATAATACTTAAATAGGATCAAAATACTAAAAAACCATAACATACAAATTAGTTTAGGTTGGGTACCTATTACAAATCAACAAAATTGGTATGATATCTATTATACCTAATAGTTTTGGTTTCCCCATACTAGTCCTACCAAATAATGACATAACATTACACACAACTACCAACCAAACATCACAACAAAAGTTAGTCAATAACAAAGGACAACCACGACGTCTTCTAGTGGCGACTCATGAGATAGCTTACTTGAGGCTCCAAGTTCCCAAGTCTAGCCTCAAAACTCATAACCTTACGCTCTAAATTCTTCAAACAAATGTCTACAGTGCACACGAATATCGACAACGGATCGAAGGCCCATTCGTTTTGCCCACTCTTTCGTTCCATAAGGTTAAGGCGAGCCTCATGGTCACCTAAAGTCACCCCATGCATGGCTAACCCCTCGTCTTGTGAGTCTAGTCAGGACTCAATCATAGGGATAATTCCAAATACCTTTCCCCTACCATGTGGGGGTGGTGGAGGTGCCAATGGTAAGTGGAATGAAAGGAGCGGGCTCCACTTCATACTCATCACGTGTCCTTTTCCTCGAGCCCTCACCTAAGTGAGGCTCGTGAGAAATGGTCTCGGGATAAAGTATGTCAATAATGGGAGGTGGGCAATCGGGGCCTGGTGTGCCTCGTGGGTGCTACTGCTAGTATCTGGCATACGTGGTGAAGACATCTGAAATATAAAGTCAATCCTTAGTAATCATAATATATGTAAATATATAATCAACTAAATAAATATGCATATATATTTACTTACACTTTTATCTTTGTTTCGCGAGGCGGGATCGAGCGTGTGTTTGAATATTCGGTTAAAGTTTAGAAATTTTAACTTTTCTTATTCACTATAACGATTGACTCAGATACCAACCTCTGTCACACCCCGAAAACCTCCTAATAATAATTTCAGCGGAAGTCTTTACAACTAAACAAATTTTCAGGCGGTGACAGTTGTTGTAACCGATAGCCTATCATAATAACACAATGTGTAATATATAATATTAAACATATTATTTAAATATAAGAGTTTACATAGTTTTTATTATAAAAACTACTTTTACGGTCCCATACATTTCTTTTATTCAAACACCTAGCCTCGCTCCACGCCTCCTTGCGAAATCTTCATTTACCTGTAACACATTTTTAAATAATATTTGGGTCAACACGAATGTTGCTGAGCTATTCCCGAGAAAAACTTATTATATAAATATAGACAATTTATATATAAACAACTCATGAGTATAATAGTGTTTTGCTATTATACTCCCAACAGTACCGATCTATATACGGTACAACACAATAACGAAACCCGCATTTTACCTTTGAGCACAAAAAGCGTTAGTTGTAAACTAGCTAAGAGTACAACGCGTGTATGACTACCAATTTGATAACTCGAAACGTACGATGCTCGAAATATTCCCACTTTTAACCAAACGCAAATGGAAGTAAGGGCGTCACCCTGATAGATCTACAAACATTTTTGTGCCCTTAATTCGATTACAGTTATTTACCAAATTGATTCATCTCACAATAACGACAATTTGTAAAGTATAATGCGCTTTCAAAACATATATATAAATGTGAATATAGATATACAATATGCTTTTCGGAGGAAGAACTCACTTTGATTTCGGTAACGTCCAAAAGCTCGTTGAATGTCTATATTAGTATATGTTTGTTAATTCTATGTTCGGGTTTGACCAAAGTTGGTTTACTATATATATATACCTATATAGGGGATGGATTTTGCGAGAAGTGATATTACAGCGAGAAGTGAAGGTGTAACTCCATTAATACCTAATTTCACTTTATTTTCTTGTTGTGTAGGTGCGTATATACGTGTGTAGGTACGTATTTTGGTAAATGTGTATGTATGTTTGTATATGTGTAGGTATGTAGGTTTGAATGTGGCTCGGTATGTTTGTTTGTGTGTAGGTAGGTTTGAATGTTGTGTAGGTAAGAAAGGAAGTGAAATTATGGATTAATGGAGTTACACATTCACTTCTCGCACTTCTCGCTATAAAATAACTTTTAAAATGATCCAATACCTATATATATATATATATATATATATATATATAACCTTAATCTAAAAGTTCACAAAAGCACACATCACATAAAAATTACTAACTTATAATTATATAAATAAACATCTAAAATATAAACAAGTAATAATCATCCAAATATTGTTTATTTAATAATTTAAATTAAATATTATATTTTATAAAAAAAATTATATATTTTAGTTGCTGGAGTATTTTGGAAATTTTATGTTTTTATTTTATTTCAAATTTTGACTCTATTTTAGTAGGTTTTGTCAGTTTCGTCGGTTTTGAACTTAAAAATGAACCGATTGTCATTTTGTGAGAACTTTTAGTTTTTAAATTATCAAAAACACTTTTTATATAGTTTTTAGTCATATTTTATTAGTTTTTCAATAAAAATGATATGGTTTTTATTTTGTTGCCAATTTCTTAAAAATGCCAATTTTTAACGTTTTCGTGTCGGTTTTCGTGACACGAACCGGGTTGGTTTAAGTTTTGCTATTTTTGACTTTTCTTATACTTTAACTTATGTTAAATATACGAATATTATGACTTTAGAAGTTGTTCTAAATCAGTTTCAAAAATTCATGTCGGTTCACGTTAAAAGTCGAACTTTCGGACCGTTAATGTTACCGACAAGCTATCTAAGTCATAATGTCAAAACCAAACCATTTTGTACAAAAAATACACATATAATAACAAGTAATATACCATCACATTCATGTTTGATCATCTAGCACTAAGTATGCACACAAAACAAATCTTTCACTACACATGCTCAATCGTTAGCTTAAGTTTTTAACAATACAATGAGCATGTTGTTTCTATAATCTCTACAAGGTGTTTATGTACCAAAATTTCCAGATGTTATCGATTCATAATATAGTCTTAATCCATCCCACTATCATCCTTTAAACAAAAGCATTCTTGGTTCTTTAACAACAAAGTTTCTATATTTAGCAAATCGGTTATTTTAACAATCTTTCATTCAATTCAAGCTTTCAAATGTAATTAGGTGTAACTTATATCTATCTTATTCAAGTAATTTGATAGAAAGCTTTTAACAATTTATTAAACACTTGTTCTTAGATTTTTCATTTACTTATTAACAAAGTTACTATTACTAGTAAGTAGCATTTTGAACAATCTTATTTTCACAATAGAGCTTACTATAGTAGTCCTAACCACAAGTCTTTAATTACTTATACAAGATTATGTTCACTTAAACCAACTTACAAAATATTTTGTACAACTTACAAAGTTTCTTTTATTAGTAAGCCTAACACGAATTCTTGTTTGTTTAAGTTACCAAGTTTTATGCATCCTAGTACTTCTAGTTGATTTTATTTCTTTCCACATGTCCCATTCAATCACTTACTTAGTCATTTCCAATCCAAACCCAAAATCAATATGAGACAGGTATTAACTTTATGACCAAAATCAAGTTTTTATATTACTTGCATGTGTAAGTAAACTTTTAATAAGGTCAAATAAACAAATCTCTACATCATTTTGTCAACCCTTTTTCCTAGATCTTATTTATCTTTTCAAAACCATTATTATTGTTACTTACTACTTTTCAAGTACTTTTTAATAAATCAACCAAGTGGGTTTTCAAAATTATCACTTATTCTTAACCATTTTAACATTTAACAAGTTAAAAACTTCAATCCAACACCCAAACCAAAACCCACGGCTCTAATGGGTGTTTTTACCCATATTCTATTTCCAATCTTTTGGCCATTTACACATTTTCTTTCACCATTACAATAATACTTAAACCCATTTGTTAAACAAACTCAAGTAAACTCAATATGGACAATCTAAACAAGCTAATATGCAACCATAACAAGTCCTAAAATCAACAAAACCCATCTTATACATTCACACACAAACTCACGGGTCACACACACACATGCATGAATATATCCATATTATACTTGCATGCACATCATCAAGCATACTAAAATCAAGCTTTAAACATCATAAAACAACTAGTATATCCAAATCTTGAAGTGGGTTACCTTGGATTTAGGTTTTAGGTGACTAAGGAGGTGATAATTTGAACTTGTGTTAGCTATAATCCTTCTCTTGGCTTCCTACTCCTTGTTATTTGCCTATACTTCCACCAAAACCCTTAGTCTTCAATAATGGATGTATGGTGGTTTTTGAAATGGTGATGATGTAAGGGAAGTGGTGTTGGCCTGTTTTATTGAGAGAGAAAGAGGTATAAGGTTTATGAGTTGTATTCTGGGTGTTGTGTTGGAGCATGGTTAAGTTTACAAGTAATCTCAAGTAATCATTGTATGTATGTTTATAAATAATATTATTATGCAAGTGGGTTGGGGTTGTGGGAAAATGGCGGCCGAAATAGGGGGGGGAGTGGAAGAGTTGGTGAATAATAATAATATATGGTATTATCTAGGTGTTAAGGTTTAACGTATATAGCAATTTATCTAGCTAAACGAAGTCCGGTGTTCAATAAGTTTTATCATACTTTGAGCGAAATTAGATTACAGTCAATGTCTGCCTAAAAATATAATTTTCTGAAAATCTTGATGTCGGGTCCTCATGGTGTCCTCTATGATGGTCGGTTAATTTGTATATAATTAAGTTCGTTTATTTATTAGTTTTAAATGTTTATTGTGGGAACTTCGATACTTCATAAGTTTTTATTGTATTTCAGGTATAGACGTTAAAGTACCTAATTTGGACCTGTACGAGCATGAGATGAAGACCTCGGATGATGTGTGATAGTGTATAATCAAAACTGATGAATCTGGGTAAAAGTTGGTTTAGAATATCATTTGCTGAAAACTGTTTGATCCCGTTTAACTCGTTCTAATCAATATCTAATGCTTAGATCTAATCTAGATCTATATGTTAATATTAATTATCCGGATCTAACTCTCTAATACCTTAGTTCGATTGCTATTAGTATGTAGTATATATTATCAGTATGTATGTATGTAATTATAATTTTAATTGAACCTTGAGGGAGAGTAAATACTTTAAACTTTTCCTAATAATATTATTTCTCTCCAAACTTCTCTGTTTTACAAGTGAACAGTGGTTCACTATATATAGAAGGTGACCTGGTTCGCTAACATCCCCTAGCGAACCAGCTTCCCCTTCGTTACATAACTTAACTTAACGAACCACCCCCTGATTCGTTAACATCCCCTAACGAATCAGGAGGGAATACATTATAATGTCCTAGTTCGCTAACATTCCTAGCAAACTAGACATAACTTTAACGAATTAGATAAATATAAACATTAAATATTACATTTAAATATCAAATAAACATTAATGATAAATACAAAAACTCTAGACGCAAAACCGTGCACTAACAGACACCCTCTCGTCTTGAGCTCTTTGTCTTTAACTTATTTGAAACGCTTTGTCTGCCAATCTCTGCAACTATGAATCCCATGTTCATGGCATACACGAACGACACGTTGGAATTGCATAGCCAGGTCGTAATCTTCTTGGCGTTCAAACAAAATCTGCTTCCTGTGTAGCACGTTATTGTATGTCTCTGATAAATTAACCAACCACATCGGATCGATTATCTTGATGAGATCAGTCTGTAGTCCTTGACCACGAACAATAACGGCCTCGCCAGTACGATTGTCATAGTACCAACGGTTGAAAGACAGATAAATATCTTGAGGCATTGTCTTCACAGGAACCCTTTTCATTGTCTTTGGTGGCTTCACTTTCAAGACAAGTTTCTTCCAGCCGGTCCTTGGATCAATCTCATCAGTACGTTTAAGTCTTGGGACCTAGGGCTTGAAGAATTTGAAGCCATGATTGACCTCGAACAGTAAGTGTTGATGAAACCACTCAGCAGTTCGGTTACCCCACGATTGATAAATGGACGTCTCGCGAGGGTGCGTACATCCTAACGCGGTAGTGTTAAAACATCCATTATCCTCTCGTAATATTGGACACCTTTTTCCCATTTAACAATACATACCTTAAGGTCTGAATCATAGAGCCAGGAGACAATATCACCATGTACCTTAGAAACAGTCTTGAAGGTAGTCATCTGATTTGCCTCAATCCAAGCAACAGCGGTATCCTTTCTTTCTTTATCTACATACCAAAAAGCACTGATGATCTTACCCACTTTCTGGCGTTTGAACCATCTTTCAATGTCATCATCAGTCACTTCTTTGAGTGAAGGAACTGTCCGTCGCACAATCTTCTCCAGATCATCCTCAGTCTCTTTAATTACGTCTTCATGAAATACCGGAGCACCTTGATCAGCATTTGCGTGTTGATACAAGTCCGGGTACTCTTCAGCTGTAAAATCCTCCATCTCGATCTCCTCGTTCTCATAAATAAAATCTGTATTCATAAATAATGGATCAACATCCATTTCTTCCTCATTGATCACTTCGACATCGGGCTCAGTCTCTAATGCAGTCAGCTGATCGTCATTTAGCCCAAGCAGAATCGAAATCTGCTCCCGTTTCAAAGATCTAACCACAAACTCACCGATCTGTATCTCATCTTTGTTCACCATACTTCTAACCATCCCCAATTCATCAATAAATATCACCGTGTTAGCCTCAATCATTTCTATTGGCTTGGCAGCTGTTGGATCTTGATATGAAATTATCTGCTTATTCGAATCATCAGCGCCACTAACACCAGCACCAGAGGATGAACCGTGCAATTGTTTAGGCTCACCTCCTGCATCAGACTCGTCAGGATCATCATCATCATTTTTGAGTTTCTTGAGGGCATCTTCTTTACAAGTTAATTGTAAAATTAACTCATCTTGTTCTTTTAATTTCACCCCCTGAGACTCAACAATCGTACGTAACGCCTTGGTCTCCTTTTGACAGAAAGAAATATAACTCATCATCTTTCGTTGATTCTCCATGAGTCGTTCTTGAGTTTGTTGGTCAGCTGCCATTTGATTTTCATATAAATGTAGCAGATTAAGCAGCATTTCCGTTTGTCGACCTGGTGGCAAGTTGTATACAGATGGATGAACAGGTTGAACAGGTCCTTGAGGCCGAGTGATTCTCATGAATTAGACATCACTAGGCGGAGGTGGAGGAAGAGTAGTTGTTGGCAGAGGAGGAGGTCTCATTGAAATGGTGGAAGATACTGTAGACAACACAGCAGGAGGGCTCGGTATCTCGGTCAATGCCATTTGAGGAATTAAGCCGAGCCTCTCATGTGACACCATCGTCGTGGTCAAAGTAAGCATCGGAGTGCTAGTAGTTAGCGGCACTGCCGAGCTTTGAGTAATTGTTTGACGTGGTGGTGGTGTTCCAATAATCACTCCAGCCCCAGCAGACACACGGGGCTTCTTTGGTGGCTCACTAGTAGCTACAGCTTTACCCTTTCGTTTTCTTTCTTGATGAGCTTTCATGGTGGCAGCTAGAGCAACATCGACTGCATCTTGTTGTTCTTTCAGAGCTTGCTCACCCGCTCCATCATCACCATCACCATTGTTACCATCATCATCTCTATCATCATTGTTCCCACCTACTCCCCCTTCACGCTCGGAATCCGAATCATCATGGATCCAGCGCTCATTAGGAGGACATACATAATCCGGATTGATTACATGACCAATCATCCGTTTGCCCTGTGGCTTGTCTTTTCTATATATTAACATACGATGCACCGTTTCAGCTTTCATATGTTCCATATCAAGAACATCGTTCACCAATGATCGATAAATCACCAAATTCGGTATCAAATCCTGAATGATAAGTTGTAGAAAGCGAGGATACATTAAGAACTTCTTTGACGGTAGAGTTTGCTGAACTTGCTCTTTCAGATGATCAAAGATGAGTTCTGAATAGTTGAAGGGCTTGTTCAGGATTAAAGCTACAAATGCCGATTGCAAGCTTAGTCTACATTCATCGAAACCACCGCGACGTCCACTCATACAGTGAAGAAAGACATGCAGCAAATACTTGTAAGGTGGACACAAACCATTCTTGTTCAACATAGACCGACGAATATCACCCCCATATATTAATCTTGTGAATAGTCCCCTAACCAACGTCCTGTCAAATTCACTCGGGTAATCATCACTATCGTCAAATTGAAGTACTCGACGAATGACCTCAACATCAATCGTAATAGGGATCGGATTAATTGTAGCTTGAACCCAATTATTTTCTTCAACATATACCGCCATGTTCCAAAACTGCCTGATTATACTAAGATACACCTTAGGTTTAGCAGTGATTGCATAATGTATCTTCGAACGGCGTAAGAAAGTCAACATAGCTCTGAACGTTCTCAAATCAGTCATGTCGTGATCAACATAAGCACAGATGTTGTGCTTCTTATCAGACGGTAATAAAATCATGTCAGCTTGTTGATCTTGTTGTTGTGGTTGTTCTTGACGAGGTTGTTCCTGTTGTGGTTGATTTTGTTGTTCTTGATCAGCCATGTTTAACTATATAAATAAAAACCGAATATGAGAATAGATATCACTATATATAATCAAAAGATATGTGTAATTAATCTAGTTACGCGTATTAGACGATTTAAATCCTTTAATTAAATTAAATGAATATTGAAATTATTAATTTAAAGTTTTTTTTTTTAATGTCATTCGTTAAGAATCACACTGATTCGTTATACAAAGATAACGAATCAGGCAATTCGCTATCAAGTAAATATCTTAACGAACTGGACCTAGCGAATCACTAATTAATTTTAACGAACTAAACTCTAGTTCGTCATATTTTAAACGAATCAAACTCTGATTCGTGTGACATCTTATTCGCTAAGCTAGTTTGTGTAAAATCTTAACGAATTGGACACGGAACAGTTCCAATTCGCTAAGACTAACGAATGGTCATAATTAAGACTTATTCTTTGACTTTTGATAGTCAAAGTCAAAATTAAGATGAACAACAATAGTCAATCATCATAAACCCAGAAACAATTAGGCCATGACCAACGTCGAATCATCACATTAAACAGCTCATTGAGCTCGGAATCACACTGGTAAGCATAGGTGGATGAGATTGAGACTCAATACCTATATGCACTGAGGGTAAAACGAACCAACAGTACACAACAATAACACAAACAATAATTAATCCGGCAAACAACAATCAAACGTGATTGAAGTCCACCAAGGGTATCGGAATGTGAATCCGATCAAAATAACATTAAAATCATCCATTTATGAGCATAAATTATACATCAATGGTTTTCAAAAGTTCAAAACCCATTAACCCCAAAAATTACATAATTCAACAGTTAATTCATTGTCATTTTTGACGAAAATGATATCGCCAAGAACATTTATACCTTAGAAACTCAAATTGATCTTTGAAATGTTCAAACTTAAAGATCGAAAATATCAGAGAGAATTTGAATAGTTTCTTAAAGATGAAGAAAGAAGACGAACAGTGGAATACTATTCGTTTTCTTGTCTTATATAGCAGTGCACGAAACCCTAGGCACAACTTGTACGAATCAGACGATTCGTTTAACTTAAAGTTAGCGAATTAGCCCATTCGCTAACTCAATTCGTTACCTTATGTTAGCGAATCACAATGTGATTCGTTAAATTAAAGATAGCGAATCAAGACATGATTCGTGTCATGATTCGTTAAATATGTATAACGAAGGGATGATTCGTTACAGAGTGCGGAAACGAATTAGGTTAGCGAACCAGAAGCTAGTTCGCTAAAGAATCACCTAGTTCGTTAACCATAAATAACGAATGAAAGTTTAGAGAATTAAACTCTTTTATTTAATTTTAAATTAAATAATTAAATGAATAAATTAAGGAATTAAATAATAATAAAAATTAAATAAAAGAATTAAGTAAATTATCGAGAAACCCTTTTAACCCGACAACCAAATACATTAAACTTGTTTCAGATTTCCGAAACTTAACTTAAATATTTATTTAAATATTTTGTATAAAGAAGACGAAAATATTTTTGGTATTTTGTAAAAATTTAGAGAATTAAAGAATGTATTTACAGAAGAATATCCGAACTATATAAAAAAATAGACAATCTTTTTGTATTTTTCAATGATTTTATCAAACGCAGTACATATTTTTGTAATTTTGTTGAGTTTGAGCAGAGAATCATATTGACCAAATTGCCCTTCCATCACAGTTTTATATTTCAGCGATATTATGACTGGCGATAAGTCGGTCATTGGTATTGTTGTCCACATAAGTCTAATAAAACACATTCAAGTATTTTTTGTGGTATGATTAAATAGTTCAATTAGAGCACAGAATATCAGAAATTATCAGCCTCTAATCTTGGTTCAAGCTTAATTTGATTTTTGCCAAATCACCCCAACTTGACTTAAACCATTATATTGTTGATCAAAATTTTGATACCAATTGTAGAAATTTTGAGCAATGCATCAAGTTTCCTTTACTGTGAGTGAGTATGCACGAGTCCATCTGTCGGCTTACATACATTGTATCCCCTGGGGTCCGTTTCTTAATGGTATTAAGACGCACGCAAGGGAGGAACAATTGTATGACTAACAGCGGATTTTGATCAAGTCAGTAATGTAAATTGTACGAGGTACAGCGGTGATCAAGTTTAATGACTTTGGGTTTGCTCTAGAAAGCGAGTGAAATATTCATGCATATGAATACCCAGATGGTTAAGCCGCATAAAGACTCACAGTGTCCAGAATCCTAACGCTTGTTATTTGCTTTATTGTAGTTTTGGGTGATCAACAAATATAAGGATTGAGTATGAATGGTTATTACATTTCTGCCATCCTCACCAAGACTTTTGCTAGAGACTAACACCCCTTTCAATTTGGCATTTCTTTATGTTTATATCACATACTTTACTCTACTGGGTTGTTTTAAGACCTACCAATGCACCAATGCAATTAAGCACGCAGTCTTTTAAGCTTACTTTTTACTGAATTTGGGGTCAAGATAATCAATGTACTATCATGTTCCCTTTTTGCTCAAAAACTCAAAATTTTGAGGAGCATAAAAAAAAATAAAAAAAAATTAAAGAAAAGATAAATTTAATCGCCCCAGTTAACTTAACAGTTTAAATAAATGGCTAACCAACAATTCACGAGTGAATCATAGGACCAAGACATGCAAGCATGCTTCATAAACTTAAATAACCGACTTAATTTTCAGCGAGAAAATAATCTAAAATCTTTTTGGTTTTTCGAATACAAACTTTAAAACACAATATTTTTGTCTTTTTCAAAATTTTTCTGTACAAAATATAAATCACATTCTTTTTGGTTTTTCAAAATTTTAAAGGAAGAACATTAAAGAACAGAAATCACATTATTTTTGAATTTTGAAAGTTTTTAATATTTTTGGATTTTATCTATACAAGCTAAAAACACATTCTTTTTGGATTTTCTAGAATTTTCACCCCCTAAAACCTAAAACATAAAAAATAAGACTAAATCTATAAATCAATTAAAAGATAATTATCCTAATTTTAGGATCTCAGCAAGGGTCTTCAATCCATTTAAACCAAGCAAAAAAGTAAAACGTGTTTTATCAAACGCTTTGGTAAATAGATCGGCTTTTTGAAAATCTGTGTGTACTTTCTCAATATCAATTATTTTCTTTTCATAGCAATCCCGTATAAAATGATATCGAATCTCGATATGTTTCGTTTTAGAATGTTGTACGGGATTTTTGGTGATACTAATAGCAGCAGAATTATCAATCAAGATGGGAGTAGTAAGAAACTTCAAACCATAGTCGCGAAGATGTTGTTGTATCCACAGAACCTGGGAACAGCAACTCGAGGCTGCAACATATTCAGCTTCGACGGTTGAAGTAGTGACCGTTGTCTGCTTCTTACACTGCCAGGAAACAAGCCGGTTTCCTAAGAATTGACATCCTGCGGTCGTTGATTTGAAGTTGATCTTGCATCTTCCATAATCTGAGTCTGAGTAGGCGGTAAAATCGAAAGTATTATCTTTGGGGTACCATAACCCGATGTCAGGATTTCCCCGTAGATATTGCAAAATACGCTTGACCGCTGCCAGGTGAGTCACTCGGGGACTAGCTTGGTACCTGCACACACACAAACAGCAAACATTATGTCGGGTCGAGAAGCAGTTAAATACATTAGAGAACCAATCATAGCACGATAAAGGGTCGGATCAACGGTATCCTCCAATTCATCCGGTGATAAATTGTGACCCACTGGAAGAGGAGTTGAAGGGATTTTTCCGGCAGTTATCTTGAATCGGCTCAAGACGTCGTTCACATATTTAGTCTGATGAATGAAGATTCCCTTATCAGACTGATGAACCTGCAGCCCTAAAAAGAAATTCATCTCTCCCATTGAGCTCATTTCGAACTTGGTTTGCATGGACTTCTCGAACTCCTTACATAAAGTGTCGTTTGTAGAGCCAAAAATAATATCGTCAACATAAATCTGGACTAGAAGAAGATCATCACCAACAGTTTTATGAAATAAAGTTCAGTCAACAGTTCATCGTTTGAATCCATTATCAGTCAGATGGTCGGCGAGCGTGCCATACCAAGCTCTCGGGGCTTGATGTAGACCATACAGGGCCTTGTTTAAACGGTAAACACGGTCTGGATAATCAGGATTTTCAAAACCAGGTGGTTGTTAAACAAACACTTCCTCATGTAGTTCACCATTGAGAAAAGCACTTTTATCATCCATTTGATAGACCTTGATATTCTTGTAAGCAGCATAAGCCAGGAAGATTCGAATCGACTCTAATCTTGCAACTGGAGCATATACCTCAGTATAATCAATACCCTCTTGCTGATGAAAACCTTGCACCCCTAGACGTGCTTTGTTTCTGACAATCACTCCTCGATAGTCCTTTTTACATTTAAATACCCACTTAGTCGGAATAGCTTTCTTGACTCTAGCAGGCTTGTCTATTAAATTCCAAACACCCAATCGTGCAAATTGCTGTAATTCCTCTTGCATAGCTTCTACCCAAGAAGGATCATCAAGTGCCTTACGAGCTGTCGTTGGCTCAACTTGAGATAGAAACCAATTGAATTTAGCAATATTCACAATTCCCGAAGAGTGTAAATTAGTGTAAGCACACAATACGTTATTGTCGCTTGACGAAGCAACTTGATGACGTGTACGAACGCCCACATCAAGTTCTCCAATGATATTGTCCTGTGGATGATATCCATGAATCCGAAGAGTAGGATTTTCAGGAACAACAACATTATCAAATAAATTAGTGTAATGTTCACCCAATTCGGGAGATGAAGCATTATCACTATCAAGATCAATAACTTGAATCTCAGCTTGATCATCATCGAAAGAAGTAGAAGCACTGTCAATAACAACTGGAGGAACAACTTGAGATTCTTCAGTTGGAGCATCTGGTTGAACTTCAACTGCATTAGAACTTGAAGAGCTTGGAATGTTCAAATGTTCTTCAAAGTATGCTCTAACCAGATCTTCATCGATGTGTTCAGCCGAAGGAGTAAAAGAATTAAAAAAACTATCGTAGTCAAACATCCAGTCTGGACCTTTCCCTTGAGGAGGAGTTGTGTACTTTTGACAGTCCACATGGTACCATTCTTCAACACATCCAGATGTAAAATTAAATACTCTTTTCTTTGGAGACGCATATCCCAAGAAATATCCTTCGATAGCCTTTTCATCAAATTTACCCGATTCCTTCTTCAACATTGTACACGGACACCCAAATGGTTCCAGGTACTTTAAATTAGGTTTTCTGTTATTTAATATTTCATAGCTTGTCTTCTTGAGTCGTTTTACTGTTAGAACCCGATTAAGTGTATAACAAGCTGTGTTCACTGCTTCATTCCAAAATTGAATAGGAAGCTTTGAATCAGCAAGCATTGTACGTGCAGCTTCAATCAGAGTTCTATTTTTCCTTTCAGCAACACCATTTTGTTGTGGTACATAAGGTGCACTATATTCTCGGTGAATTCCCTTTTGAATACAAAAGAAATCCAAAATATTGTTTTTGAATTCAGTACCATTATCACTTCGGATTCTCCTCACCTTTTGTTTGTACGGTGATTCTATCTTAGTAATAAGGTTTTGTACCAAAACAGGTGTTTGATCTTTTAAACTCGTAAATTACACCCATGAATATCTTGAATAATCATCTGTCACTACCAGACAATACCAGTCTCCAAAAATACTCGCACGATTCACTGGACCAAACAAATCCATATGAAGTCGTTCAAGAGGAGTATTAATGGAATTCAATAACTTAGAAGGATGTGTCTTTTTCTTCTGTTTGCCCTTTTTGCATGCAACACAGTGATCAGATAACTTAATGTTCTTTAACGAAACACCCTCAACTAAATTATTTGCCATTAAATAATTCATCTTTCTAACATGAATGTGACCCATTCTTCGATGCCATAGAATCGAGTCTTTCTCAGTTTCTTTCGAGATAAAACATGTTTCGATCGATGTTGATATCTTAGAACTCATGTTTATGACATAAATATCATTTGATCGTGGTGATCGCATGACAACCATGTCCTCGGGAATAATAAAACCCGGTTTCAAGATAAGACACTCTTTGTCAGTAAATATTGTAGTGTACTTTTTATCACAAATCTGCGATACACTCAATAAGTTATGATCAACCTTGTCACAATAATTTACTTTTTCAAATGTAATCTGACCATTTCAAACATCACCCTCTTGTGTGATCATGCCCCCAGAATTCCTAGCAAACGCTACATAACCCCCTTGAATATTTCTTACGTTGGTTAATAGGTCGAGATTTCCAGTGATATGACGAGAACATCCGCTATTCATGATCCAGTTTTCACCAGAAATAGTCTTGGACGGACCCTACACATAAACAAAAGTGATTAGTTCAAAAAGGCAGTCCAGGCCTCAGTCTTGGGCACCTTTTGGTTTTCTCTTTGATCATTAACTTTAACAGTTTTCAATTGTTGTTCAGCCACTTGTGAATAAGTTACAGGCTTCTTAGACTTTCGTCTTAAGTATGCTTCCTGAACAATGTTTGAATTCCTGTTTTGACATATAGGTTCAGTTGGAATGAATTTTGGTTTCACTTGACCGTGTGTCTCATTGATATGAAACACCTTCCGAGGATTCACATCAGAGAATAAAATATGAGTATCATCAGCATACGACACAGGTCGTTTCAGAATCTCCTTAACTACTGGAATTGGCTTAGATTTGTCCTTGATAAAAGGATGAAGATTTTGAAAGTTTTGCTGATTACAATTTCTCACAACATGACCTTGTTGACCGCATAAAAAACACGTTCGCATGTCCACATGATAATATTTAGAAGAAATTGGAATAGATGATTGATGATGACTCACATTTTTAGTGATGCAGTTAGCAAACTCATCAGTCAATTCAGCTTTCTTCTTTAAATAGAAATCTAAATTAGAATGGTTTGAAAAGCTTTTTAGTGTATCTGTTCCAGTTAATTTCACAAAATTAATCTTCTTTTCTTGTGTTAAAAATTGTTTTGCCTTAGTCAATGGATTAGATGAGACTGATGTTTTCTCTTGAGCGTACACACGTTCAAGTTCACGAACCTTGGAAGTTTCATTGTAAAACACACTCTCAATTAGCTCAGGCTTAATGATACTAATTGGAATATCTTTTTCAGTGAACATTGTGTCCATTCCCTTTAACTTAAAAACTCTAGCAGCAGATGGCTTAGAACTAGAAGGATTAATGAAACGCATTAAATCCTCATCAGAAATTTTCGGTTTAACTGACTTCTTTGCCTTCATAGAGTTCACTTTCTTTGAATTTTCCTTTTTCTCTTGAGGTTTGTGTGAACCATACACTGCTTCCTCAAATTCATGAGGTTCGCACAGAATATGATTAGAACTGGGAATGTTCTTATTCTTGTGTATAATCTCTGGTTCAAACACATCCTCGATAATGACCTCGTCATTGTGTTCAACAAACACCTTTTTACTTTGGACATGAGATTTTTGAGGAACAGATTGGGTCTTAACATCTTTAGATTTAACAGATTCAACATTTTTTGAAATCACAGATTCTTTCAAAATTACGTCTTCTTCCTTTATAGCAAAAGGATTCATTTTATAGTCTTTGTGAAATTGTGAAGGAATTTCTACAAAACCTATACCCTTTTTAGAGTTCTTTTGTTTTCCAGAAACTTCAATAATTTCATTCAACAAAAATGAAGAATTTCGAAATTTACCCAACTTGTTCTTCTACTCAAGAACCTCATTCTCAAGTTCAGTTATCTTAGAGCGATGTTTCAAGATTTCTTGAAACTTTTGGTCATTTATTGTCATTTTCACAGATAATTCGGCTTTGAGATCGTGATTACTTGTCGACAATGCTTCAATATTTTCTCGAGATTTCATTTGAGACTCAAAAGATTGTCGATAAGTGACCTTAAGAGAAGCAATTTCTCTTATAAGATTATCATTTTGATTTTTCAAAGCTTCTAACTTAGAGTTGTTAGATTCACATTCAACACATGATGCTTTACCAAATGAAGTAGAAGAAATAGAATTACTAACCTCATTGATCTTAGTCATGCAAGCAAACATTGATTCAGAAGTCTTGTCGAAAGAGTCGTCAGAATCAGATCCAGAATCATTATCTGAAGACATCACACTACCAGTAGCATCTTGACAATCTTCATGTAACCCAAACATAGCTAAATTTGCTTGAACATCATTGCATAGTAGCCGTTGTGACCAATCAGTTCCGTCTGCTAACATTGCTTGTGTTGTAGAAGAAGATAGTTTCTTTTCAGCATCACTTCCTCGTGGTGAAGAAGCATTTTGACTTTGACCACGAGGTCCAGTGTATTCTTTTCTTGGTTTGTCACATTCTTTCGCGAAATGCCCGAATTCTTGACAATTATAACACTTCACCTTTAATTTGTCAAAACCCAACTTCTTGTTTAACGCTGGAAGATCTTTTCCAGTTCTCTGCATGAATCTTTTAACTTTACGAACGATCATAGCCATATTCCATTTCAAATCCATGATCTCTAGATCATCCGGATCTATCTGATCATAATCCTCATCAGTTAACTCACTTGTGGCAATTTTACTACTCACCAAATTTTCATATGAAGACAAAAATGCCGTCAGAAAAGCAAAGTTTTGCCCAGCTTCCTTTATATTCACACTAGGTGGTGTAGCAAATGGATTGGTACTAGTAGAACTTCCAGAACCACCTGAATTACCAGCAGAGTAGAAACAAACTTTTGGATCATTAAATATAGCAGATTCTTTTTCACTTGCGGCATAAATATAGTGATTGGTGAGATTGTTGAACTGAGAGGCATACTTCCACCATAGAAAGCTGGATCTTGATTTTCTTTGGAAGATTTTTGACACTTAAGATCATATTCTCTAGCTTCGATCTTTTGTAGAAATTCAAGTGCTGTCAAATCTTCATTCATAAAATAATCATTCTCTTTCAAAACCATGAGAAATGTTGAGTAGGAACTTGGAAGCACACTCTTGATAGTGTCAATTTTATCTCTTTCAGAAATTTCCATTTTCATCTTGTCCATTTCAGCAATTAAATGACTAAATCTTGTAGTCATCTCTTCAACTGTTTCTCCTTTCAATAAATTAAAGTTTCGAAATTGAAACTTGAGCATCACTTTCTTACTCTCAGCTGTGTTTCCCATGCTTCTCATACGCAGATGTTGAAACAAAGATGCACATCTCTTGATACTTCCAACTTGATGAAAGATATTCTCTGGTAAAGCCATAGTCAAAGTAGAATATGCTTTTATCTCGATTTCTAAAGCTTTCTTCTCTTCTTGTGAGTATTGAGAGACAACTTTAGGAGTATACCCAATAGTATCATCACCAATCATTGGTGCAACATAAACCTCATCAAGACAATATGAGCAGTCAGGATGAACCGAACCCAAATATGCCCGAAACCGAGGTTCCCATTTGGCAAAATCACTGAATTTCATTAATCTAGGGCATTTGGAATGTGAACCGATTTCAGTATCAAGTTGCAACATTTGTTGCATCAACATGTTTTGAGACGCCAATGCATACATACCAGCCATATTAGAAAATAAACAAGTGTACTGTTATAGCGAACTACACACTGTGTTAACGAATCAATGAACAAGGTTGAGTGAACTGTGAATAGTGTAGCGAATTGAGTCTTAACGAATCAAGTCTTAACGAATGAGGTGAGTGTGTTAGCGAATCAAAAGTCAACCTAGCGACTCAACTTAACGAATCACAAATAAGGTTAACGAATCACCCAAATGGCAAAACAGATAACGAATGAAATGTAGGTTTAACGAATCACAAGTCAACTTAACGAATTGACCAAATGAATTTACCAAGTCAACTTAGCGAATTGACCAAATGAATTGACCAAGTCAACTTAACGAATTGATCAAACGAATTGACCAAATCAACTTAACGAATTGATCAAACGAATTGACCAAGTCAACTTAACGAATTGATCAAACGAATTATAAAGAATCAGTTCAACGAATTAGATAAACTTAGCGAATTAAGCTTAACAAATCAGCTACAGTTGATAACGAATCAACACTATAGCGAATCAGGTTATTACAACCGTTTGTAACAAACTCTGACACCTTATGCCACGTGGCAAAGGTTGTTATGACACAAAATTCCAAGACAAACACGTGTCAAACGAATCAGTTATCTAGTTTAACGAACTAGATAACACGAATTGATTACCTCACACGAATCAGTTAGCGAACTGATTAGCGAATGGCAAGAACTGATAGCGAATCAAATTAAATGACATAGCAAATCGCCTGGAACTTTATAGCGAATCGCATGCATCTTCATATCTTCAAACATTCAACGTGTTTTTCCAGATTTATGAAGATCAAACCCAGAAACTTAGTAATGCCAAATCCGTAATACACACTCAATTGTCAACCAAATCTAACAAATAATATACCAAAATCTTCGTAATCACAACGCGAATCCTGCTCAACACATTTCATAACCGATTATCACAATACACTAACCAATTTCGACAAAAACTAATCCCCTGTTTACGGACTCAAACCGAAAACACAATAAACATCACAAATCCAATCCACAATCCTATTCTACTTACCTAAACACCAATAATACCTTAACCAAAACAGATTCACTCTAATCTATCCAGATTGAATCCAAATCAGCTCAAATTGATTCAAAATCAATCCAAACAGAAAATAAACACGAAAACTATAACAATAACAATCAAACCAAGCGAATTGAGCCCCGAAAACTCTTATGCCACTCGTTTGATCCCGTTTAACTCGTTCTAATCAATATCTAATGCTTAGATCTAATCTAGATCTATATGTTAATATTAATTATCTGGATCTAACTCTCTAATACCTTAGTTCGATTGCTATTAGTATGTAGTATATATTATCAGTATGTATGTAATTATAATGTTAATTGAAGCTTGAGGGAGAGTAAATACTTTAAACTTTTCCTGATAATATTATTTTTCTCCAAACTTCTCCGTTTTACAAGTGAACAGTGGTTCACTATATATAGAAGGTGACCTGGTTCGCTAACATCCCCTAGCGAACCAGCTTCCCCTTCGTTACATAACTTAGCCTAACGAACCACCCCCTGATTCGTTAACATCCCCTAACGAATCCGGAGGGAATACATTATAATGTCCTAGTTTGCTAACATCCCTAGCGAACTAGACTCAGTCTTAACAAACTAGTCTTAGTTCGCTAACATTCCTAGCGAACTAGACATAACTTTAACGAATTAGATAAATATAAACATTAAATATTACATTTAAATATCAAATAAACATTAATGATAAATACAAAGACTCTAGACGCAAAACCGTGCACTAACAAAAACAGAGTATCATATGCTGAGCATAAGAGGGAGCGTACATCAGGTGTCTTTAAAGTATGGTATGCTGAAATAGAGTATCATACTCTAAAGTTAGAGTACCATTTGCTGAGCCAGGGTACCATATGTTGGACCAAAATAAACTTCGGGATTCGCATTTTTAAAACCCTATATAAGGATAAAGTTAGGGTTTCATAAAAAACATTTGGCTGGCAGTTTACAGAGCTACAAGAGGGCGATTCCACCATTCCGATTCATACCGAGATCACACACATGTTCCATATCATCATAATTGAAGATTCCATGATGTCGATGCTCGACTAACTTCTCCGAATCATACCCGAGATGTAAAGTTTGTATTATTTTCAGTTTTCTCATGTAACTAAGAACGTTGATGTATAATTGTTTATGGTTAATCTATGATTATTGATGTTTAGTATTTCTGGGTGTTCAATCGGTTTACGTTTACGTTGATCTGAACGAGTAGTTACCAGTTGTTATAATAATTGATCATAGGACTGCTTTATTAGGTTGAATAAGATAAAACATATGATTGCCCTTAACCGAGTCACACTGGCAGGGACTGTTTGATAACCAGTGCCGTGTGTAAAGCGATTATTGATGTCTAAGGTTTTGTCTAGTTGATCAGTCTGTAGTTAACCGTTAATGATTAATCTGTTAGGTTGCATGAGATTACTGTAAGTTACTTACTTGAAGTCCCGGGTGTGATTTGCTTTTATTAATTGATTGAAAATTGTTCACTTGTTCGTTGATTAATTCTAAATTAAAACTAATTGCTTGTGTGATCAGCACTAAAATCTGCTACTTCATAATATTATAAATCTGTTACACGATTACATTGACCACATACTCCTGGTGGATACGATACCATATTTGCCCTATCTACTTAGGTTATTTAGGTTTTTGCATGACTCAAACGACGGTCATTAAAATGGCGCCGCTGCCGGGGAGTTAGTGCGCTTAGTGTCTTTCGTGTTATTTGATTTTCGTGTTTAATTTAATTTTCAGTTCTTAGTTTAAATTTTATTCTACTTTATTTTATTTGTATTTTTTCATTTTACGCGAGTTGTGTTAGTTGTGCAGATTATAGGTTTATGCGCACCCGCCATTCGGGCCGACAGTCTCCGTTAGTTTACGAGCCCGAAATCGAGAGGTTAGCTCGGCAGAACCGAGTACAAAACAGAAATTCTGAGATGGAAGACCAAAACCAGAACCAAAACTAGAACCAGAACCAAAACCTAATGAAAACCAGAACTAGAACAATAACCAAAACCTAGATCCACTTCCACAAACCAACATGTTTCACCCAGACAACATACCCGACCCACCAAACTTCAATAACCAGAATAACCAAAACAACTCAGTTCGTTCCTCCAGAACCTGAAACCTTAACCGAAACTTAAACCTCAACTTTGACCAAGATGGACCATCCGCTCCAAACAATAACCCCAACCGCGGAGTCCGGATAAATATTGATGATGTTCGATCGAGTGTTCCGACTGAAGATGAAGATTAGGGTGAAGATAATAATGGGAACGAAGGTTTTCGGGCAACTGATGATGAGGTAGATCGATGGGTTAGGAGGAATCGAGCGGTTGAGCACGAGAATGAGGTTGATGAACCAGAGATTGAGGGTGATAATCAGTTTGAAGAAGAAGTGGAATTGAAGACGGGCTGAACCAGTTAACAGAAATGGAAGGGGTCGAGACTGGGTTAATCGGGCGGAACGGCTCGAAAGAGTTAGTAGTATTCCGGTTAACCGGGACGATATGGGAAACCCCGGGGGGGGGGGGGTGAGGGGAAATTACATAGCCCCGGTTCATGGTGTTAACAGTCGGTTCAGACCGGCTATCTCAGACGGAGCATCCCCGTTGGTTCCACAGGAACGAGTGCAGGGACAACAAACTTTTAAGTCCCGGCCATCCTACATCAACATTGTTCCTCATTTCAACGTGATGGCTTCGGAAGACCCGTATTCACACTTAACTGATTTTTCGGCTATATGCGGGACTATTGATGATGGTACATTTGATCAAGATGAAATCAGGTTGCGGTTATTCCAGTTCTCGTTAAAAGACATAGCAAAATTATGGTTTAATTCGCTGCCGATGCATAGTATCAGAAATTGGGCCGAGATGCAACAAGTTTTCTTAAACGAGTTTTATTCACAGTCGAAGACTACCGAGGCCCGTTCAGACATTCGTCACTTTTCACAGTTACCTGGTGAGTTATTTCATGAAGCCTTTACCAGATATAAAGACATGATCAGGAAATGCCCACATCACCAGATCGAACTGTGGGAACTGGTGAAGAGTTTTGTTGATGGTTTGTCATACGAGGACCGAAAGCATCTTAAGGCCTCGTGTAATGGTCAGTTGTTGAATCAGCCTGAGGAAGATGATTGGGATTTTTTAGAGTTTATGTGTGAAGATTCCAAGGCAGAAGCAGCAGCTGAAAGACGAAGACGTGGTAATTCATCAAAATCTGTTAAGTCAGTCGCGAGTGAGTCCGCGAGAATTACTAAGTTGGAACGTGAACTGGCTGAGTTGAAAAAGGGTAAGAAGAAAGAGGCCGGGAAAGTTGGTGTTAAATTCCCGGTTTATGAAGATTGTGGTGAACTCGGGCATAAGGGAGAAAATTGCCACGAGTATTATGATGATGAGGAGGATGACACCGAGGAAGTTAATTATACTTACGGGGAATCCAATGGTCAAGGGTTGAATTCAAACACCTATCACCCGGGCATGTGGAATCACCCGAACTTTCGTTACGGGAACGCGTCTACACAGTTGAACCCGAACTTTCAGGGATCGGGCCAGAACAGATCGCAGGGTAATTACCACCAGAGCGGTTATCAGCAGCAGCAAGGTTCGTATGATCAGAATCGGGGGTATAACAAAGACGGTAACCGGGTGGAAATTCATCGGGTAGTCAGGACCAGCAGAGGGGGTCCTCGGTAAATGCGGATGAGTCGGTGCACTCAAAGTTGGATGCATTGATGAAGTTTATGACACCAGTTACAACCCTTTTAAGACCTCTTGATTTGCATTTGTGTTAAAGCAGTTTTATGGATAGATACCTGTTTATGAGTGATACTTAGAGCAGAGTGATACTGGCACATCTTTTGCTAGTCCATATATTAAACCGAGAGGAGAGATGTTATATTAGGAGGGGTATGAGCATGTGTGCCTTAACCGGAAACAATGTACACTTTTCTGGGCGACTCTATTGTTTTATTATAGCATTTAACCGTATTTGTGAGATGTTAATCTAAGAACAGTGTCAGTCTGGGAAACTGGGTATGACCTTAAACCTTACTGGTATTAATGGCGATAATCTACATACCTATGATGGAGGTTGATGTTTGCTTTAGAGTTTTGCTTGAGGGCAAGCAAAAGATATGTGTGGGGATGTGATGGTCGGTTAATTTGTATATTATTAAGTTCGTTTATCTATTTGTTTTAACTGTTTATTGTGGGAACTTCGATACTTCATAAGTGTTTATTGTATTTCAGGTCGTAGATGTTAAAGTACCTAATTTGGACCTGTACGAGCTAGAGATGAGACCTGGGATGATGTGTGATAGTGTATGATCAAAACTGATGAATCTGGGTAAACGTTGGTTTAGCATATCATTTGTTGAAAACAGAGTATCATATGCTGAGCATAAGAGGGAGCGTACATCAGGTGTCTTTAAAGTATGGTATGCTAAATAGAGTATCATACTCTAAAGTTAGAGTACCATTTGTTAAGCCAGAGTACCATTTGCTAAAACTAGAGTACCATATGCTGGACCAAAATAAACTACAAGATTCGCTTTTTTAAAACCCTATATAAGGATAAAGTTAGGGTTTCATAAAAAACTTCTGGCTGGCAGTTTACAGAGCTACAAGAGGGCGATTCCACCATTCCAATTCATACCGAGATCACAATGTTCCATATCATCATAATTGAAGATTCCATGATGTCGATGCTCGACTAACTTCTCCGAATCATACCCGGGATGTAAAGTTTGTATTATTTTCAGTTTTCTCATGTAACTAAGAACGTTGATGTATAATTGTTTATGGTTAATCTATGATTATTGATGTTTAGTATTTCTGGGTGTTCAATCGGTTTACGTTTACGTTGATCTGAACGAGTAGTTACCAGTTGCTATAATAATTGATCATAGGACTGCTTTATTAGGTTGAATAAGATAAAACATATGATTGCCCTTAACCGAGTCACACTGGCAGGGACTGTTTGATAACCAGTGCCGTGTGTAAAGTGATTATTGATGTCTAAGGTTTTGTCTAGTTGATCAGTCTGTAGTTAACCGTTAATGATTAATCTGTTAGGTTGCATGTGATTACTGTAAGTTACTTACTTGAAGTCCCGGGTGTGATTTGCTTTTATTAATTGATTGAAAATTGTTCACTTGTTCGTTGCTTAATTCTAAATTAAAACTAATTGCTTGTGTGATCAGCACTAAAATCTGCTACTTCATAATATTATAAATCTGTTACACGATTACATTGACCACATACTCCTGGTGGATACGATACCTTATTTACCCTATCAACTTAGGTTATTTAGGTTTTTGCATGACTCAAACGACGGTCATCACTCTACTGGCTTTCGGTTACTTATTTTCTAATTTTCGCGATTCGAATCTTCTAAAATTAAGTTTATATATTATCTCTAATATCCTAATATAAAATTTAATTTTTAGAGGTCATCTTGACACGTTTATGAATTTATTTGTTTTAAGTCGTTACCTGGTGTCAATCTATACCGTGCTTGCTACACGCCAAAATTTAACTTTTTCGGGTTCCTATTTTATAACTCAACTAAAATCAAAGACTTTAGGTAAAAATATTATCCCCATATATTTATCTCACTAATTAATACGCGATTATGGTTAAGACGATTAGTCTAATTTTTGGCAGTTGTCACACCAAGGACAAGCATTGACGTCCAAACCGGCTAGAGGATACACTTTTGTGATTGGACCGGGTTCAACACGACAAGATCCAAATGTAGTAACATGTACATTCTTAGTCTCTGATCGGTATGCTTCAATATTATTTGATATGGGAGCTGCTAGAAGCTTTATTTATACTAACTTTTTAACCTAGGGGAATATGCCGATTAGTGAATTAATATATCGTTATACTATAGAACTCGCTAACAGTAAATATATAACCGTTAACCAATTTTTTCAAAATTGTTCTTTCATCCTAAACGACCAACATTTCTAATTGATTTACTTCCAGTAGAATTAGGAAGTTTCGATATAATGGTGGGTATGAATTGGTTATCCAATTATTTAGTCAAGATCATTTGTGAACAAAAATTGTTAAAATTCCCTTTTTGAACAACAAAGTGATCACAGTACATGGGGAGAAATCTGGTACTATGTTTCCTATCATATCCCATCTCAAGGTGTTAAAATATATACACCAAGGATGTGTGGCGTATCTGGAGAATGTAACAATCAAAGACTTCGATGAATAGTGTATAGAAGATATTCCAGTAGTACATGAATATTAAGATGTTTTCCCTGATGAATTTCCTGGATTACCACCAACCCGACAAGTCAAATTTTTCATTGACCTCATACAAGGAGCATCTCCCATCGCTAAGGCACCCTACCGAGTTGCACATTCTGAAATGCAGCAATTATTTAGTCAATTTCAAGAACTATTAGATAAAGACTTTATATGTCCTAGTTATTCTTCCTGGGGAGCGCCAATATTGTTTATGAGAAAAAATGATGGGAGTTTCCAGACGTGTATTGAGTATCGGGAAGAACAAGGTGACTATTAAGAATAGATATCCCCTTCCTCCAAATAGACGATTTATTTGACCAACTTCAGGGAGCGAACTATTTTTCTAAAATAGATCTTAATCTGGTTATCACAAAGTGAAAATTCAAGAGGAAGATACTTCAAAAACAACCTTTCAGACTCGGTATGGTCATTATGAGTTCTTAGTTATGCCTTTCGGGTTAACCAATGCACCAACATTATTCATGGATCTTATGAAATAATTCTGTAAACCCAACCTTCACAAGTTCGTCAGAGTCTTTATTGACGATGTTTTAATATATTCCAAAAGCAAGGAGGAGCATGAGCAACACTTTAGAGTAATTTTGGAGTATCTAAGACATGATATAGTGTATGCAACGTTATCCAAGTATGAACTTTGGTTGCACGAAGTGCAATTGTTAGGACACCAAAATAGAAGCCATTAAAAATAGAAGCCTGAGTCACCAAAAGAAATCCGCCAATATTTGGGACTAGCTGGATTCTATCGACGTTTTATCAAAAAATTTTCCAGTACTGCACAACCTTTAACCATCTAAAATGAAAAATATCGAAAATACAAATGAGGAGAGGAACAAGAAATGGCTTTTCAACTACTAAACAAAATTTGTGCCAAACACCAATATTAAGTCATCCAAATGGGACTGATGACTTCATAGTCTATGTGATGCATCTCAAAAAGGTTTAGGATGCATGCTAAGGCAAAGGAACAAAGTAATAGCATATGCTTCCCGAAAATTAAAAGTGCACAAAAAGAATTGTACCACCCATGACCAAGAATTAAGAGCATTTATATTTATACTTAATATCTGGAGACACTATTTGTATGACACTAAATGTACAATTTAAAGGGACCACAAGAGCCTACAACACATATTTGATCAAAAAGAGTTGAATATGAGGCAACAAAAATGGGTGTAATTGTTAACAATTATGTTTGTGAAATCCGATACCATCTAGGCAAAGCTAATATAGTAGCTAATGCTTTAAACTGAAAAGATAGAATTAAACCGTTGAAGGCACGAGCACTTGGAATGACTGTCCATACTAGCCTTACAATACAAATTAGGTGAAGCCCTAAAATTAGATCACTTGGAGAAGGCGGAATTGCATAGGAACAAGAAGAATTTCCAAAAGAAAGTGGTTGAATTATTTTATTTTAAGAATCGAGTATGGATTCGAACTCTTCATAATCTCCTTGACTTGATCATGGATGAAGCTCACAAGTTCAAATATTTTATTCATTCAGGTACTAACAAGATGTATAAATATGTTAAAAAGTTTTACCGGTGGCATGGCATGAAGAAGGATATAGCTACATATGTTAGTAAATGCCTGACTCGACCTAGAGCTAAGGTTGAATATCATAAACCCTCGGGAATGCTACAAGAATTTGAAATTCCCCAGTGGAAGTGGGAACAAATTACAATGCACTTTGTAAAGCATCTTCCCAAGATATTATGAGGATTGTAGATGTCGTGTAGGGCTATAAGATAGACGTGTACGATGATATCTACTCTCGAATTTTATGTGCGGAAACCATAACAAGGTGAAAAACATAAAAAAAATCTCTTTAATCAACTTACATTGCTTGATAACAACAAAGTACAATGTGAAAATGATAGTTTAAAAGACAAATACTCTCTGAACCACTAACTAAAAACGCATAAGTCATCAACCTATTTATAGGCATGACTTACAGACTTATACACCATGTATCTTGTACGGTGCATAATTTATACGCCGTGTAAGTTACACAATGTATAACCTATACATTTCAAAACATTTCAAACACTATTCCAACTGCTATCAAATACATACAAGACCAAAGCAATACACATTATGCACTAACAAACTCCCCCATGGATGTTTCTTATTCTTGACTTAAAAAAAATCTTCAATCATTAAGTCCAAAGACCCTTTTCCGATATTCCCTTTGAACTTCTTCAAACGATTTGACCTTTGACTTCCCTTGAGGCTTCTACATAGGTCTGACACTTTGCTTGTATTGATACTTTGACCATGAAGCTCTTGTAGTTCGTTCTTCACGTTGTGCTTTGATCTTCGCCTCCTATTTATCTTGTTCTTCTCCCAATTTTCTCCACTTGGTCACCCACGTCTTACTAGAATGAATCTAATAAACAAAGCACACATTGACTACATGTTGATATTGTCGTGCTTGATCCATATCTTTATCGTCATGTATCTGAATCTTGTTAAAATGTAAAACTTTAATGTCCTTTTCAAAGCAGTTCACCAACCAAATGGAATCTAACACATTCACCGTATCCCATTTCATCTTGTCTCTCTTCAAAACAATAACCGTTTCACCCGTTGTCCTGCCATAGAACCACCATCTGAAATATGTGTGAAAATCATGTTCCATAGGATAAACTTGTACCAGTTTTAACCTTTGGTGCTTGCGATACTTCAACGTTCTAACATAATCTTGTGTTTCTGGATCAATCTTAGTATTGGAGATACGAAATGTTGGTTGTTGAGGTGTCCACTTCATAAAACCTCTCTTATATTGTATGACAATAAAATCACACATCTCAGTAATTTCACCTTTCTTCGGGGCATATAAAAAATGCATCTTGCGTAACTTCATCACATCAATCCATTGAAAAGATTTCAAATCCATGAGACTTTCAAAATATTGTACACCATATGCTCTTCTTACACAACTTTTCTGATTTTCTACAAGTATGTTACATTGATACAACCTCTCAAAGCAAATTCCTTTTTCTTCTTATAGCACTTCAAAGGTTTAAGGAATTCCTTCAGAGGCTCTATCTTGGAGTTTATAAACCATTCTTTTTTATCTTGATTAACCTCCTCTTGATTTATCACCGGAGCACCTTCTTGATCAAATTTTTGATTTAACATCTCGATTTGTTCATCAAACATCTCATCAAACTCAGGAAATTATTGATTAACATATCAAACTTGCTCTTTCTCTATAGCTACCTCTAACACATAATTATCAGCACTGATAATATCTTGCTTATCATCACACCCCAAATCAGAAATAGATTCAGCTTCAAAGTCAAAGTTAAAATCTTGGGTCTTTGATTTGAAATGCAATAGGAGAATGACTTGAAATGGAATCTACACTAAAGTATCCATATTATCAACATTCTCAAGTCCAGATCCCTCAGTTTGTTGTTTAGGTTCTGCTTGTTGTTATGGTTGAGTTTCTAAAACTTCTTGAGTAGATTCAGAACAACCAAGTAAACCAGTACCACCTCCACCATTATCATCATCATCATGTTGATCATCATCATGAGTAGGATAATCCTCATAATCCACCTTCTCTCATCATCGTCCTCTTTCTCCTCAGTCACCTTTTCTTCTAAGACAATCATCATTCAAATGAACATTAACCCCATCGACCAAGTGATTGTGAACCAGGTAATTCATTTTCCTCACAGGATTATGACCTATTCTTCGATGCCACAAATTGACTCCTTTTCTAATACTTTAGAAATAATAATACCCATCCTAGAAAAAGTGGTAGCGATACCCATGTTGAGAACATAAAGGTCATTCTCTTGAGGAACACACATAAGAGTCCGCTCTTCATGAATTTTGAATCCAGGCTTCAATATCATACATTATTTTTTGGTGAATTTGTTGAGAACTTCTTATCATACGTTTGTGAAATGCTAAGAAGATTGTTCTCCAACTCAGTGATGTAGTTGAACTTGTCAAACATTACCATCCCATTTGATAATGTCCTTTCACCAATGATACTACATCCTTGATTTCCAACAAAACCCACATACCTGCCCTTGATAGGTTTGATATTATCGAGTAGGGCTAAGGTACCCATCATGTGACTTGAAGCTCCACTATTCATAATCCAACATTAATCGTAAGATCTTGGAAGCCCCTACACATGTCGAAAACAAGTTAGTAAAACAAGGAAACCTAAGCCTTATTGGTCTTGGGTTGTTTGAATTTATCAACATAAAATTATTCAACATAATCATCAAATTATGTTTTAAGTGAATTCTCATCTTTACTTGAAACTTCAGAACTCGATATCTCCTTAACAACAATAGGTGATTTTGATTCAGCTTTGATCTTTTTAGCCACCTAGTTGTGTTCTTTAAAGTTAGTTTTCATGATATAAAAGTTACTTTCTTAACTCTAGAGCATTCACCTTTTTCAAAAACATTTGATTTCTCAACCAAACTTGATTTACCCTTTACAACATTTCTTTATAAAATTTGGGTAGGAACAAACTTTCGTGGTTCATATTTAACCACAGTCACTTGTCTAGCACAATGAGTTTTTGTTTACCATGAGAATTCCTTTGTTTTTACCCATGATGATGCTTAGAATGTTTAGGACACATGAAGAAAACATGTTCTACTTTATTAAAAGCAAAACATCTTCTCCGGTCAACATACTTTCGTACCGAAGGTTCATAAGAACAATCACGATTAGTCTTCTGTTTAATAATTTCATTGTTAGACTGATTTCTGAAATGAGACTCTTTCTCACATTCAGTCGTTGTACCATGAACAAATACAACCCTTTTCAAGAAATTTGACCCTTGAACTTTATTTTGCCTTCTAAACCCATGATTTTGATTTTTGTGATAAAAATTTGTTTTGGGAAAATGATGTTTTGAATTGTGTTCACAATTCACAAGCTCTTCTGATTTACCCAACTTTTTCTCAACAACAAAATCAAATTTCTTACCTTTGTACTCAGTAAACACATTTTCCACAACCTTCACACAAAGCTAATTATCACAGTCTTAACTACCAACATATTTCACAAACTCCACGTCAACAAACTCACGTATAATAGATTTAGGCTCGTTCACAAGTGGAGTTTTTACTTCCACATTGAACAATTTTTCCATCCAATCAGGTTTATTTTGAGCATAAGAAGTCCATAAAGGTGGTGGAATGCATTTATAACCTAAACCATGCTCATTGTACCCCAAACACATTTTCCCCAGTTTCTTTATCAACAACAGTTGTTTGGGGAAGAATGTGATCAAGCACATATGAAGTTGCCTTATAACTTTTCAGTTTTAAATTTACCCACTCAGTTTCAATCTTAATTTATTGTAACTCTTTCTTGAGAGCGGCATTTTCATCAATATGTCTATTAATGGAAATTTGTTTATCATATATAGTATGTTATAACATGTAGATAGTTTTCTCATCTTGCCCAATTTTATCCCAAAAATTCTTTTCACATTTTTGAAGCTTATCATAAGCTTATATAACTCGTCTAAGATCATCTAACAGTGAATCATTATGTTTTTCTAACATTTTATATTATACATCCTTCTCTACACACTTCTCACATGGCAATTTGCATTTTTCTTAGTCAAAACTTTTAGTTTCATAATGTACCTGGCTTTGGTTTACCCTCAGTGCATCTTTAGCTCCTTCTGTACTTACCCTGTCTTCCATCTCCACACACTCCTTAGCTTGAAATTCGTCCACTTGAGTTTCTTCAATCTTAAAATCCTTAGAATCATCATCCTCTCCAAGGTATATTTCCCATGAGGCCTTTCTTCCCCATTAAACCAACATGAAAAACTTTCAATAGTATCATGCGAAAAAATTGTTTGTAAGAAGTTAGGAGGAATTGGATGAATTTTATCATAAGTGCATGGCACAAATTCCACTTCTGAATCACCAGGATTTTCATCAATGAAATGTTCAATTGATCCAAATGCACGAATGACGTTTGGATTCTCAGAAACCTCATATTCGGTTTCCTCGGCAAATAACAACCACAAGTTTCTCAACAAAAACTTCATCAACCACAGCTTTCTTAACAACAACTTCATTAACAACAGCTTCCTCAGCAGCAACTTCATCAACAACAACTACCTCAACAACAACTTCATCATAAATAGGTTTCATCTCAATAACCCCAACCACTGCATCATCACTTACTAGTTCAACAACATTTGGTTGATAAAGATGATTATTCCAGTTAAAACCCTTATCAACTTGTGAAGCACAAAGCTTTGGTTTGCGATGTTGAGGCTTCATTTGGTTTTTTTGTTGGAGGTGAAAGGATAAGATAAATTTGGTGAGCTTCAGTGATCAATGGATTGTTTGTTGTAGTCTCTGCAAACAGGGTTGAGCCATTGTTAGGAACTTCCTTGTTGGTGCATTCTCCTTTGAAATGTCCTTTCTCTTTGCATCTTAAACACCTAACTTTGAAGGCTTTCCATCTGGACAATTCCTTCCTGTTATCTCATTGAATCTTTGAGATCTTCTAACAACACTTGCCATACACCAAATGGATATCCAAAATTTCCATATCTTCTAGACCAATCTGGTCATAGCGTTCCTTTTTCATGTAGAAATTCCCAATCCTTCCAGCAATTAGGAATTCTTATGACTCAAGAACAGATGCAAGAAATGCCATATGTTCTTTAACATTTTCTAACGTAAGACCATTGGTGTTCTTGAGGTTAACAAGAATGTTGCATTAAAGTAGATCATGATTTTGGTTATGGGTTTGGTTGGATTGTTGATTGGCTGACATGGTGCATGAACAACCACTGGTATACTGAGGTGTCAGTGAAAAACTTTGTTGACTTCCAACTAATGAAGCACCCACATTATTAGTGCAAAAAGCAGTTTGAATATTTGGACTTTTAGTAGCCACGAATGGTGAACTATTATAACACAGTCCAATGTCTTATGTCACAAATGAATTTTTCATCTAGTGTTTCTTTCTCAACTCTAGATCTGGGGCTTCAAGTTTCCCAATAAATATATGAATTAGAGTTAAGTACCAATAAGATCGACGCGTATAAACATGTAAGGCTGATATCTACTCTCAATGATATGTGCGAAATCCTTAATCAAGTTGAAAAACACCTTCAGATCTCTTTAAGTCTTCTATTTATTACTTGTTTCAATCAATAGAAGTGAAGTACAACATAATATGACAAATACCAGTACAAGTACATACTATACCAAAAGGTATAAATACATATGTCAAGACCCCTATTTATAGTGAAGCTTGAACTTATCCGGCGTATAAGTACATATATGGTGTATACGTATGTTACGATCGTAGATCTAATAATCTAAGATACTTGAACAAAAATCACAATAATGAAGCAGTAAAAAACTGATTTAATCCTTTGAGTGGATTAGTTTCAATTTAATTGTAACCATATTTCAATTACAACTTCAATTAGTTTATGAAATTAACAAGTTAATCAACATAATTCATTTGAGCTTAATAATAAATTTCATATGTAAGAACAACTATGCATTAACTATAAGCGAATGATTACAATCTATTGCTCCCCTTCAACCTTAGCTCATCATTAACACTGAAATTTCTAGTACGAAAGTACACGATTCATGTGAGTATTATGACGTGAAAGGTGTTAATAAAAAAGAGACTCTCTTCTTAATTTTACACATGTGCAAAACTACTTATGAGCTAAAGGTGATAGCGACGGCTAACACACACAGTTACAAACTACTAAGAAATTGAATATAAACAACAATGTATAAAGAATCCTATGCTAACTACTGATCTTTGTTTTAACAACTGATTTTGATTCATCAGTTGATTTTCTTCAGCAGTTTGAATCTTGGATTGTTTGTAAAGACACTGATGGGTCTTCAATTTTTTTATGTCAGCAGTTTGTATCAGCAGTTTAGAGCAATGGATATCAAAAACCATAATGGAGAAAAACTTATATATTTGGCCATAAATTGTTTGGTTATTGGCCGTCAGTTCATTGTCAAGTTCAACAGTCTCCTCCGGAACTGATGATGCCAAAACCATTTATTTTAATTGCTCAATTTTCTTATTTAGACAGTTTTCTTTGGGCTGAGTCTTAGATGAACTTTAGAAACTCAATGCCTAGACTGTCATCATTTTCCATCTCTATTAGAAGGTGTATTAACCTTTCTAACAATTCTTCTTCCCGCATGGGTACATCTTGCAAATCAACCCTTTTTGTATTACTGGAAACAAATTCCAAGGTTACAAAGGAGAAAATTTTGACTTTACCCCATTTGACAACCTTAGGACTTGATTGGCTTTGAGAAACAACAGAAGTAGTAGAAAATGTTGATAAAGAAGATAAATGAGGGATCCGATTGATATCATGTGCAAATCCCATAATAGCATCTATGTATAGAGCCTTAATGGCTTGTAGTTATTCTTTTTCTTCTTCTTCTTCTTCTTCTTCTATCAATTGTGTTCTTTTGGCTAGCGGGGCAATCTGTCTTGATTTCTGCTTTCTTGTGTAGAGCGTGGAATCAGAGCAGTTGTTTGCACATGTCTTTTCCTCTTTGTGATTTTGATTTTTGACAAAACTTTTGGTTCAGGAAACCTACTTAGATTCTTCTTTCTCTCTTGTACAAGATCTGTGTAAGCAACCCTTAGTTTGTCAATCCCCTATATGGCAGTCTCTTTTCTTGAGTAAAAGCTAGCCTTAGATAATTCGATCTTCGTCCTTAGGATCTCCATTTGTTTTTATTCTGATATCCTAGTATTTACTACATCCAGCCAGGTTTAGGATGATCCTGACAAGGTTCTTATTTGAGAATTTTTTTCAATCCTTCCACATTTAGTTTGCAGCTCTTCATAGGTCCACCCTTTGAAATTGTAGAGTGTGACTTTGTACTTGGCATTATCTTTTAGCCAAATGAGAGCAACTTTCTTAGCTTCAATCAATAACTGCTTGTCAACTATTAGCCTTACAAGACAACAAGGTTTCTTTTATAAGCCTATTTCTTAAGATCTCTTGACTTCAGAAGTTCTTGTTGATATAATCTTGTAGATACTTCATCAGAGACATTATTTGATCAGCTTCAACCAAAGCTCTTACAGCTTCTTTTTCTTGATGAGAGACCAAATCATCAACATTCTTTGGCTTGAATCTCTTTGTAGGTGGAGCATGTGGTGAATCATCGTCTTCAGGTAAGATAACTTATTCCTCTTCAAACTACTATCAGAGCCCTTTGTTTGACTAGGCTTTGTCTTCAAGGTTTCAAATACCTTTGGAATAGTAGTTGGTTCTTGTGTTACCTTGGGTGCATTAACAGTCTCCGAAACTACTATTGGTCCTTGTGGAGCACCAGTAGTTTGGTCTGCAGCAGCATCTATAGTTTTGGTAACTGCTTGTCTTTTATCAGCTATTGGTGTAACAGTTGTTTGATCATCAGCCGTTAGGGGAACTACTGGTATATTTTCAAATTCGGTAGCAGTTTGCAAAACTACTTGTCTTTTGTTGGATTTACCGTTTTTTCTTCATCCTCTAGCAACTGATTTTAATCTTTTTTGTGCTAGAGGGGCCAGTTTTATCTGGTTTTCCCTTAATTGCCTAACCAGTGCCCTTTCTTTTACTCTTTCATTTTTTAGTGTTTCTTTCAATTTTGCAACTTTTTCAGCAGTTTTGTTTGCTCAATCATCAGTCATCTTTTTAGCTGCCTCTCTTAAATTATCAAGAACACTCTCCCCCTTTTTGGCAACAACAGCAACTTGAGTTTGCTCAGGGAACCATGGGGCAAGAGGAGAAATTCATATGAGGGTTGTCAATTGATTCCTCTAGTCTGTTATTTGCATTTTTAATTTATTTTCAAGAGTGTTTAATGATTTTCTTAGCATGGTGGTTCAGTTTTGACATTGGTGTGAAAAATTTAGACTTGAGAGGTAATGAAGGATTTGAGCACAGAAATCTCGGTGTTAGAGGTGGTGATACCCTCCTGAGATCTAGAGCTTTGAGTGACTTGTGTCTTTTGAGTGACTAATCGTTGGATATAGGATTGGAATTCACCACGAATAAAGGCCAACAATTGGGTATCATCATGGCTTTGTTGGAGTTGAGGTTGAGTCATGTTTGAAATAAGATTTTTAAGCTCCATGATTTCAAAGTTCAACTTGCGAACTTGATTCGTTAATTCCTGAATGATTTTAGCATCAACTAAATGAATAGTCTCATCTGATGTCCTGTCGTTGGTAGTTTTACCTTCATCAACAGTTTTATATGAGTCAAAATTAGGATTTGAATCAAGAAACTGATCAGATGTCCCTGTTTCTTGGTACTGGTACTGGGACTTCCAACTTTTTCAAATATAGAAATATTATCAGTTGTTGCATGGATTGAAGTCTTAGTTCCTAAACAACTGTCCAACTGTGAAACAATTGTAGTGGTTGCTCCAAATCCCAAATCCAAATAACCTGTAGTTAAAGGGATTGTTTCCTCCTTTTACTCTAGGATAGTAGTACCTAACACAACATTAGTAGTTTTGTCTGAAGTTTCCCTTTCAGGAAATGTGGTGAAGAAATGGCTGCTATCAGTGATGAGTGCCAAGTTGGTAATTACTTGAGCAACTTCTTCAATGGCTATGATATGGTGTTCCAATGGGGGTGAAAGATAAGTAGCCCCGTCAGAGGGGCTTGGAGTTGGAGTGCTGAGTAAGCCTTAAACCCTTTGATATGGGTCTCTTGTGCTTACAACAGTTTCCTTTTGTGAGGTAGACTGAGAAGTTGGCTTGGGTGGAGGTGTTACTAGTTGTGATGAAGTAACACTGCCAATTTTCCTTGCGGATTTTGTGTTACCACAGGTGATTCAGGAACCTCATAATCTTGAACTACCTTTTTGGGTTTCTTTGAGGATTTGGCTTTTGTAGATTTTTTGGAAAGTTTCATTTTGGTTGGAGGTGTGTGTTTAAAGATACTAGGATGGGTATCCTGATCACCTGGAGTAGTTGGCTCAGTTTCCGTAACTTCTACTTCAAGAGTATTAACAGTTTGTTCAGGTTCCTCATCGACTAAGATTGAAGATTTAGAATCCTTGATTCTCACAAAGATCTCATTTCTGAGTATTTGACTTTGGACTTTTGATCCTTGAATCTTGTCTGGGTTTGGTAAAACATGCATGAGGTAAACAGATAAAAACCTTGGAAGCATTAAAAACAGTTTACCTTTTGGTGCAAACATTGCTTTTACATTTGAAGCCAAATCATTAAAAATTATTTTAAAGAAACAATAGTTCTTACCAGTTAGAATAGAATACGCCAGATACTGAACATTTAATGACAATTCATTCCAACTTGTGGTTTTGCATGACATACACTGAAGCAATGTATGAAAATGGAACTTCATTATAGAGGGAAATAAGTTTTTTGTCAAGTATTGCCTTTTGAGTAGAACCCAAATATCATCTCTCAATGAGTTCATGCTCTAGTGTAGGTGCAACAATTTTAGTAGGAAAATCATTATCATTCAACTCTAAATGTTGTGAAAGGATTGAATATTACACAATTACCTATGCTTTTCCCACCTTAGATTTGATATACGAAGGTGTTTTGTTGTCCTCTGCATATTGAATCGAAGTATGCTTCCAGAAGTCATTTAGAGTGTGAGGATACATGTAAGGGTTGATTGTCATAAAGTTAAAGTAAGTACAACCTGTGAGTACCATGATGATGTCATCATACTCTGGGTATGTTGAACTTCTACTGAGATTTGGTAATAGGTTATGTGGGTGTTTGAATTGCAGGTTTCTATGGTTTTGTGCCATGATTGAAGTATATATGAAAGAAGATGAAGATGAATGGCAAGTGAAATTAAAATTTTGTTTGAGAAGACGGAGTGTAATGTAGGAAAAAGCTTTCTTTATGTTCAAGCAAGATGATTATGGAAGGTAATCTTCTGATTGGCGTAAGACTAGGCGGTTTAAGAAAGTGGGTGATTAAAAGTTACCGTTAAAACCACTGTTTTATTAAAACGACTATGTCCTCAAAATAACTGTTGATGAAATGAAACAACTGTTGTTTGTCTTTGATCAGTAGTTTGGCAAAAAAACTGATCAGTCGTTTTGAAAATATTGATTTTATCAGTAGTTTGGATAAACCAATGTTTGAAACAATTATTTTCATTATTTTTCTCAATAGTAGTTTAGAAAAACAGTACTTTTGAAATCAATCAATTGTTGATCAGTAGTTTTAAAAACAATAGTTTTCCATTGTTTATATATTAAAGGATATACAAACAGTCTTTTGAAAATATTTTAATTGCCCAAAATCAGTTGTAAAACAACTGTTTTGAGTTTGTAAAAATGATTATACAAAATTTAACATTCCCAATCTAGAAATCAGGTTTTAAAAAGATGCTGAATCATGTGCTTTTTTAAACACATCAGCCAATTGATGTTTAGATGAAACATGATCAATTGAAATCAAACCTTTTTCATAGCAGTCCCTTATGAAGTGATGTCTGATTTCAGTGTGTTTTGTCTTTATATGTTGAACTGGACTTTTGATGATGTTCAAATCAGCTTCATTGTCCAATGTCAATAGAGTTTTTATCAATCGATATAAGGACCTAGTCCTGTTGCCCTACTTTGGTGTTAATTTACTCATAAACATAGTTCTAAATATAATAGTGAATTAAAACTTTTCACTGAATAATTAAATAACAACCATTTGTTACATAAGTCTTAATATTAAAACAATATAAAACACGTCTTTAAGTTCAAAACACCATATATTAAGTATTCAGATGCCAGCTTCTTGATTCTTCTACCATGTGCCCCTCTTCAAGCTAGTTGTCTCATCCTACTCACATGTGTGCATACTAAAAGTCAGCTACGTTGAGTGAGTTATAGATAATCAAGCAAAATGCAATACATTCATATACTACATACTTAACCTACTTTAATTTCTTTTGTACCTACATAAGTACATACCTTCATTCTTACCTTCAAAATTTCTTGTTTTAGCTTACTTATGCATACATAATTATTTCTACGTTTTAAAGAGCCTTTTGCCATATAACCTCACAGATATTGTTAAGGTCTGCCATCCTCCTTTCACTATTATTAGGGTTTGCCACCCTTATTTCACACATATTATTAGGGCCTGCCACCTTTCTTTCACAGATATTATTAAGGTCTGCCACCCTTTTTTCACATATATTATTAGGGTCTAAAACCCTACTTTCACAAATATTATTAGGGTCTGCCACCCTCCTTTCACATATACTATTAGGGTCTGCCACCCTCTTACCATCAATTCATACATACCTTCCTTTTATAATATATTTATATACTTCATACATATCCTCAACCCTTTTCTATATCATTCATATATCATACATACATTATTCATAAACATACACACATTATTCATAAGCATACACACAATAAACTGACCAAAATATGTGCTTAGGAATCACCCTAGCTCAGATCTGGATCGAACGGGACAAAAAACAGTGAAAACGGTGGTGAAACAAGTGAGATTTCGCTTTTCCGGCGAGATCCCGTTTTTCCGGCATAGCGGCGCCGGAAATGCGGCGCAGGAGGAATGTTCTGAGGTGACATCTGACATTTGCGGCGCCGGAGGAATGTTCTGAGGTGACATCTGACGAAATGTCAGAACCCTAACCCTAATTCATTTTGGAAATCTAACGATCTAACCCCAGTTCGTTATGCAAATTCGCGGGGAATAGATGACGAAATAACTCCAATTCGTTATGGCAATTCGCTAAAAGGAATTAATGAATTAGAAGCGGTTCGTTAAGTAGTTCGTTAATGGAGGTATAACGAATGAACCCTCATTCGTTAGAAGGTTCAATTCGTTACAGAGGGGTCATTCATTAACCAGACCAATTCGTTAAGGTTCAGTTCGTTATGTTGATGACCAGTTCGTTAAGGTCCAATTCGTTACAATAGTCAGTTCGTTATGACGAATGGGTTCATTCGTTAAGAACCCCATTTGTTAAGGACTGGATAATGAACTAAGAGTTTGGCAGAATGACAGAAAGGTCCTTGGACTTAGAAAAAATGATTTAATTACAAAGAAGCCCTTGAACTTTTTAAGTTAGCCAATTAATTAACGATTTAAAATTCTGATGGAAAATGTGTTAAGACAGTTAATAGAAATAAAATTTTTCTATTTTATTAGACCAGGAACGCAGGAAGGGGCTATGCCCCTTGGACCCTGCTAGGGGCTGCCGCCGCTAGACCCCGCTGCCAGGGGCGCTGTCCCGGACCCCCGTTCGTTGAGGGTTATAATTAGACCAGGAACGTGTTGGGTAGTGATAGTTAATTAATACGTATAATTGTTATACAGTTAGTCGCGTACTGCTAAAGAGAATGACAACCATTAACGGTGAACGTAACTGCAATCAGGTGAGTTTCTAGCCCCATTTCCTTGTTATGTTTTCGGGGCTGTGTGAATACTCGAGGTGAAGTGTGAATTCACTTACCTTAAGTGGTAAGTGTATGCTATAACAACTGAGGTGATAGTAAGTATTATGTTATGAATGAATGTTTGTCGGTGCGTGAACGATCTTCGGATATTGCACGTGCTGCCAATGGGAAAGATCTCTAAGTGATTATTAGTGTGTGTAAATATTATTATGTAACTTGGTTATTATGTGAATGATGTAATGATAGAAAGTGTGCTATAGACAAGTAGAGCTAAAAGTGGCATGGGTCTAGTAAGGATGTTATTGGTATGACGATAGTACGTGGTAGAGTAAGCCTATACGTGCCTTTGTTATTAAAGAGGCATGACATGAGTGCGTGGTAGGGTAAGCCTATACGTGCCTTCGTTATTAAGTGGCATGACATGAGTGCATGGGAGGGTAAGCCTCTATGTGCTTCTGTAAAACAAGTGGCTAAGACGTAGGGGACAGTTAAGTGGTTAAGCGGTAAGGTGAGCATGTCAGACAGTGGACTATGTGTCTTCGGACACGTATATAATTGTATGTAATGGTTGTATGGCAACTTGCTTGATTAACTAGAACTCACTCAGCGTAGCTGACTTTTAGAATGCACGCAGGTGAGTAGACTGAGGAGCTAGCATGAGGATGACACATGACATTGATTGAACTGCTGGCATCTGAAGATGGAAGAAATGATGTTTTAAATGTGATGTTTTATGTTAAGGTTTTAAAGAGAAGATTGAATGTTTTGAAATGAACAATTGAGGTTTTATGTATTCCGTGAAAGTTTTAATAAACTCTGATTTGTAGAACTGCGTTTATGAGTAAATCCGACGATAAAGTGAGGCACCGGGAACGGGGCCTTACACTATTGTTGTTTTCTTTGTTTGACTCTTAAAAGAGGTATAACATGTCAAAATGAATACCATCATCAACAGTTTCATGATTCTTAGGTTCGAACTTTACGATGTCAAGATTAAACAAATCAGCAGGATCATTAGGAATTTTTAAATAAGACATTTCATTAAATTTCACATTTAATGTTTATTTTATAGTCTTTGTTCTAGAGTTAAAATCTTTATAAGCTTTAGATGTTGAGGAATAGCATAGAAAATAACCACAATCTACCTTGCTGCAAATTTTGAAATTGAGTCTTTTAAGTTCAAAATAAAGCATGGGCAACCAAAGGCTTTGAATAAAGAGATTAATGGCTCAAATTTGTATTGAATTTCATAGACAATTTTCTCATGTCTTTGATTGATTAAAATCTTGTTATGAACATATCATGTAGTGTTGACTGCTTCAGTAAGCATGGATCTAGCAACTTATTTAAAGTTATGTTCTTCCTTTCTACAACTCCATTTTGTAGTGGCTTCCTTGGAATGCTGAATTGACATATAATAACTTTGGAGACACAAAAAGTATCTAGCACTTCATTTTTAAATTCAGTTCCATTGTCACTTCTTTGGATTTTCACTGGTAGATCAAATTGTTTCTCCACTTGTATAATGAAGTTCTTGATCTATTATGCTGTCTCATCCTTTGAGTGCAAGAAGAATGTACAAGTGAATCTTGAGTAATTATGTACAATTATAAGACAATACCTTTTCTTTCCAAAACTCAATATTCTAACTGGTCCCAAAAGGTCCATGTGCAAGAGATTAAAACAAGCAGTAGTTTTAAATTCTTCTATGGATTTATATGATACATTGTGTTGTTTCCATTTTGAACAAGCAACCCAATTTTTGTCACATGCATATTATTTGATAGGCAGGCTTCTAACCAACTGTTTGTTGGTTAGATTGTTGTTAACTAGTTGTAAATTAACATGACCTAATCTCATGTGCCACAAGTCTGTTTCTTTGGTTGACGCTCTACTAAGAAAGCATGTTGCAATAGGAATGTTATTATCCTTATGCATGTCTACAACATAGACATTGCCACTCCTGTGTACAATTAACAATGTGTTTCAATTTTTCAATTTGCATAGCACAACTGGAGTTGACAGTTTTACATGTTCTCTTAGTAAAGAAAGTACCAAATCATTTATCACACATTTGTGATACACTTAAGAAATTGAATTTCAATTTTTCAATTAGATTAACATTATCAAAAGTCAACTTACCTGCTTCCACCCTGCCTGAGCCAAGTACACTTCCTTTCTCATCATCTCCAAAGAGAATAGATTGGTTTCCTGTCATGTGCCTAGAGGATCCGCTGTCCATATACCATAGAATCTCCATGCATGTGAAAGCTCTCTGCATGTATAAAGGAATTAGTTAGAAGGTTTAACCCAAGCGTTGATGGTCTCCGGTTGCTCATTTGAAGAAGACAAAGCAATTTTCTGTTGAAGACTCTTTACAAGACTCATCAACTTTTTTTGATTTTCCATCAACATCTTGATCTTAGCTCTTTGTGAAACTGCCGATGGATTACTTGGAACAGTAGTTTTGTGAGGAGATATGCTTGTTGGTGGAGCATCTGTTACTTGAAAAATTCTTGAACTAGGAATGTTCTTTAGAGCCATAGTAACAGGTGTTTCAACAGTTTTAAATTGAAATTTTTTCTTGAGTGTGGGACTTTGATTTTTATTGAAGACATGAGGTGTTTCAACAATTTTCTTGTGATAAACAGATTTTTGAATTTATAATCCTTAGTAAGATGATTGTTCTTTATACATACATCACATGAATTTGGCAATAAAGGTTTCTTTTGAACATTTTTTGATTTCTTCTTTTATTTACACCCAATCTGTCAACAAATACTATTCCTGGTGACTTGTATCTAGGTACAAAAGTTGGATGGAGTTAAGCTTGATTAATGCCAGATGCATTATTCTTGACTCGAGATACAACTGGTCTAGGAACAAATGCGGTTGATGGACTGTGATCAGCATTTGACTTTTGATCATCCAATGCAGTAATTGTAATCAATTTGATTCCATTGAGTGAGTCATTTTTTTGATACCATTTTCCAATTCCATCTTGAAATAAGAATTTTAATGGATCATTCAAATTTTGAAAATTATTTGAGTAGTTTTGATCAACAACTGATCTTTGAACACTTAAATCAGCAGATGAAGCTGGTTTGTACTATTGTGATTCATCAATTGTTTGATACAAGTTCCCTATTTCATCTTGACTAACAAGTTTCAGTGGAATAGCATTTGGTAACATCTGATGAAACTTGTTTTGGAAAAAAAGTTTCTTCCTCAAGTTCATCAACACAATTGATAGGAGTTATTGAAGTATAATTTTGAGGTTGTTCAATATGATTATATCCAATATCAAACTTCACATTGCTGCTTGATTGCTTACTTAGCAACATTTGAAATCCTTTAATGGATTCAATCCATTTACCACAAATCATTTGAGTTTGTTCTAATGTTTTGTTGCATTCATTGTACTTTTTCAACAAATCTTATCCAAAAGCATTTTTATCTGACAAAGCATGTTCTTATTTCAAAATCTCTTTTTCTTTTTCATTTATTTTGACATGCATGTTACTTTTAGATTTTGAAACTGCTGATTCAAGTTCAGTAACTTGTTTGATCAGTTTTATGTTTGCACGTTAGATGTTTGAAAGTGTAATGATGCAGTCATTAGAACCTAGCTTTTGACAAATCTTAGGTGTACCTCATCAACAGCAGTTTGGAAAGCTTTCTCAGCAGCAATTTATGCATTTGCCGAAACATCACTTGTCTTTGGTACTTGAAAAATATCATTGTTGAAATTATTTTCCAATTTTTTCTCCCTGGATTTTTCTTCTCCTATAACCACTAAAGCTAGATCTTTTTTACTCATTTCTTCAGGTAGACTACTCTAGTTAACAAATTATTGAGTAAAGAAACTTGTCTTGGAGTTATCATGACTAGTTGAAGATGATCCAATTGTGGCTACAAGATTTTGTTTTACATGTGTATTAATGGGTTGCATGAATAGAGGTTAAACAAACTGCATATGCTGCATTTGTTGAGGCATAGGTGAATATCGATAATGATACTGAGGAGCAGTATTTTGCATATTATAGGTTAAACAAGATTAGGACTTGGCAATGACTAAGTTCAGCATTCGCATGTAAAATGTTCTAGCCAGCGACACTTGTGACATGTCATTTTCTCCTTATCATAGCCAAATTTTGTCTTATTATTTATTCCAGGAAACTTCCTTCATGTCCTTTTGTAGAACTTGTTTGTTTTGACTGTAAGTAATGCCAAGGAGTTCAAAATTTCCATCTCTTCCAAATCAATTGGATCTATGTATTGCAGATCTTCCATGGTAAATGAAAGATTGTCAGACACATGTGGTGAATTATATTGAGCAACAAATTCTTGATTATTAACTGATGATCCAATACCAGTTGTTATGTCTATGTGATAGTCATAACTGTTATTAGCGGTTTGGACAGATTTAGTTTCGTGACATAAAAGTGCTGATCCTATGGTATAATCATCAGGTGATTTTCCCGTAGTTATCAACTTCTTATTTTGACATATTTCACTTACATAAGTAAGTAACATGCCACGAAGAATAGTCAGACTCAGATCTTGAAAATTTGGTAAAGTTCTTAGTATAACAGCATGAGTGTTCTAGTTTTTTGGAAGTGATCTCAGAATTCGGTTGTTAAGAGCAGAGTTTGTAAAGGTAACATCACACATTGTCAATTCACTGATTAGGTTTCTGAATCGTTCATATTGCTGAGTTAAACTCTCTCCTATTAAGTGACAAAATGCTTCATACAACAGCCTGAGAATTTCATGAGTATTCTCAAGGACTTGTGGGGTACCACCATATTGTTCTTTCAGTGCATCCCAAAAAGCCTTAGCAGACTTGTGATGAATTAATCCACCATAAATTTCATTTGGGATTGCAATGACTAGAATAACATGAGCTTTAGCATCCAATTCAAATTTATGTAGATCCTGATCAGAATAATCCTAAGGATCCTTTTTGATCATTTTTTTTCATCTAATGAATCAACAATTTCAGGGGAATGAGGCCCATGAACTACAGATCTCCAACAACTAGTGTTTTGGCTGCATAAATTGTGGAGCATTTTTTGATCCCATATATTATATTGACCTCGAACCAACATTGGTGGTTTGGAGGTTGAACCAGTTTCATGAGGATCTTGTATGAACGACATGATTCTCAATTCAATTGGTTTCTCAATAATAGCAGAGTATGAAACAGACTTTTGATCCTTTTTGAATCCTTAACAGGAAATATCAAACTGAGCTTAGATCTATGGTACTGAATTGATTATGAGATAAAATTCAGTGATCCTGTGCTTTGATACCAATTGTTAGGATCGTAGATCTAATAATCTAAGATACTTGAACACAAATCACAATCAATGAATTAGTTAAACAACTTATCTAATCCTTTGAGCAGATTAGTATCACTTTAATTGAAACCATATTTGAATTACAACTTCAATTATTCTATGAAATTAACAAGTTAATCAACATAATTCATTTGAGCAAAATAATAGGTTTCATATGGAAGAACAACTATGCATTGACTATGATTGAATGATTACAATCTATTGCTCACCCTCAACCTTAGGTCATCATTCACATTCAATTTTCTAGTATGAAAGTACACGATTCAGGTGAGTATTGTGACGTGAAAGGTGTTAATAAAGCAGAGTCTCTCTTCTTCATTTTGTACATATGCAAAACTACTGATGAGCTAAAGGTGATATTGATAGCTAACAAAAATAGTTACAAACTACTGATAAGCTGAATACAAACTACTGCTTATAGAGAATCCTATTTTACTTACCAATCATTGTTTTAACAACTGATGTTTGAGTCATCAGTTGTTTGTCTTCAGTAGTTTGAATCTTCAATAGTTTGTAAAGCAGTTGTTGAGTCTTCAGCTCTTTTAGGCAAGAAGTTTGTATCAGCAGGTTAGAGCAGTAGATATCAAAACACCATAATGGAGAACGACAGATGTTTTTCGCCATCAATTGTTTGGTTATCGGCAATAAATTCTTTGTCCGGTTCAACAAAGTTCATATACGGCGTATAAGAACATTTACGACATATAAGTACATATACGGTGTATAAGTATTTATCCAGCGTATAATTACTTATCCGGCGTGTAAGTAGTTATACTCTTGAAAACATATACTCATTGGAAAACTTATACTTCGAAAAACATCAAAATACATTCCAATCACTGCTATTCTAATACACGACCTACAAGATCTAAGCAATAGACATTATGCACTAACAATATCCCCTTTGGATGTTTCTTGGTCTTGATGTATAAGTAATAGACATTCATGCACCAACAAACTCCCCCTTGGATGTTGCTTAGACTTGGTTTTCAAACTTTTCTCTGTCAAAATACCAATCAGTCATCAATGTTAAAGACCTTTATACGTTATGCGTTATGCTTTCTAAACTTCCTCAAAATAAGTTGACATATTAGTCTTTCTTTTCGGCTTTAAAACAGGTTTCCCACCTTTCATGAATCAAAACTCAAATCACTCAGCTCATATTGTATCTTTACGTTATGCCCCGAGCTTAACTTCTCCATTCTTGTTCAACACACAGCTTTCTATGATTGCTCTCCCACAAATTTTCAAAATATGAAAAAAATAGTAACCGGCATATAAGTATGTAGCGTGTAAGTTATAAGTTGCATGAGACACTTATGCGACGTATAAGACTTGTACAGAAGGATGTTTAACAAACTTTTGAACCGTATATGATTATACGTTCAATTGGTTATGTAGCGTATAAGTTATGCAGATGGTTATATGGAGAAGTGTACAACTTTTATGTTTATAAGTTCCAAAAAGGTATAAGGCGTGAAAGGTTATACGTTGAAGAATTATGCTACGTATATGATAAAAATGACGTTTTTTGCAATTTTGGATATGCCAATGAAGGTGTGAAGCTCTGGAACTTTAGGAAACTTATCCAATCTTAAAATATGATAGTTTGTGATAGTTTGTTAGTGCATGATTTTTTATCCATATCCGATCAAATAAGTTTAGGGTTGTTTAGTCTTTATGTTTAATGTAATATGGCGCATTCGCTAAGCATGTTTAGTGAATGAGGTCCATTCATTATAGACTAAGCTCATTCGTTAATGTATTATCCATTCGCTAAAGATGTTTAGCGAATGGGAAGCCATTGGTTATAGGAACACCTCATTCATTAGTAATGATAATGAATGGGGACTGGGCCTATATATTAAATGTTCCTATTCCTTAGATTAAGAGATACGTTTCATTTCTTTAACGTATGTCGTTACCTTTCCGGATTCTCTCCATAATGTATTCATCAATTAACGCATTAAATAAAGTATTCGTTTAATGTATCGTCTCGTGTATCGTATTGACGTATCATATTAGCGACTAGATCTTGGCTCATAATATAACGTATATACAAAGTTTGGTAAGGTTTTGAACGGATAAATCTTCTAAAATGGTTGAAACTAGGTATACACGAGATGAATTTTGCTTTTCCAAGTAGTTACTAGACCAAAGCTCTAATATCACTTGAAGGAACGTTTAGGACCGAAGGTAGATAAGAAAGAAGATCCACGATGATATCTACTATACAAAGACTACATGCAGAATCCATAGTATAGGTGAAAAACACAATCAATTCTCTTTAATCTTTTTTTATTACGTGAAATAAACAATGTAGAAAAGAAAATAAATTGAATTTTTCTGAGTAGCTAACAACCTAAAGCTTTGATACCACTTGAAAGAACGTTTAGGGCCTAAGGTACATGAGAAAGAACATCCACGATGATATCTACAATACAAAGACTATGTGCGGAATCCATAATATAGGTTAAAAACACGATCAACTCACTTTAATCTTCTTTTATTACTTGATAGTAGTGAAGTACAATAAGATATGACAAATATAAGAATAGGTACAATTTGGACCAAAGTCATATGAACATAAATGCCAAGCAACCTATATATAGGCACACTTGAGACTTATACGCCGTATAAGATACATAGAGCATAAGTTATGCGCCATGTACGTTTAAACGTCGTATAACAATTTGCTTTCAACACATTCCTAACCATTGCTATCAATTTATTACAAACACAAGACATATGAGATAGACATTATGCACTAATAATCTAGCCAAGTTCAGTCTAGCAAAAGCAACATGGTATGATTGTTGAATCGTAATGAAAGTACCCCATTCTTCTGGAAATGCATAAGACAATTTATCAATGTACTCATATTCGGGCTTCTCAATCCCGAGTCTTTACATCCCATTAATCAGATACCAATATCTCTCAATCAATTGAGCAAAATTTTCACCCTTAACCATGGTAAAAATATCAAACTTTTTCTTAAATAAAGCCATTTTTCTCTTCCTCATATCAGGGTTCAGCGATCTTTGTTAAGTAAAGCATTCAAACTTGATAAGCAAGATCAATAATGTTGCAGCATTTTGAAGATCTACTCCTTGATAGCTTGTTATAAAATGTTCAACATTTTCTTCTCCTTTAGATACAAGGGCTTGCCAGCATTTGGAACTTGTGATAAACGATAATTTGTACCATTCTCATTCTTTTGAATCACATATTCTTCTTCCACAGCTAGCCAAGTATCATAATTGAGTGCTTGAATATATGTCTCAAATCGATCAGCCCACGATGGATAATCTTCCATTAGGAGAAGCTTTGGTGGCTTGGTTGACGTATCCATTTCATTGTCTAAGTTCAAGCTCTGAATCAGATTAACGAGTTGAACAGCAAAAGCATTCAAATTCACCATCTTTGAAACATTTTCTTAACTAGCGTATAAGTGACAACATATAAGATCTATGTGCAACATATAAGATGTATACGGTGTATAACGTATACGTGTTGTAACCAAGGTATAAACAACGTATAAGTAATTATACGATGTATAAGTACACGAATGACTTATACAGAAGATCAAGTTATACGAATAAGAGTTTATATAGGGATAAGGATACAGAATGGTTTTATACTGTGAGAAGTTATACCGGTAAGTATATGCGGCATGTAAGTTTACACGTGGTCAAGATATACGGGCAAAAAATATACGACGTATAATAGGGTAATGGACATTTTTGCAAGATTTGGGTGAGAAAATGAACGTGTAACAATATAAAACTTTGAGAAACTTGTTCATAAAAAGAATATAACATGTTGTGAACTTTTCGTGAAATTTTGACGGTGAAATTTTTTACGGTGAAATTTTTAATAAGAATATAAAGTTGATATAGAGACCAATGCTCTAATACCACTTGTAGATGCCATGTAGGACCATAAGATAGACGTGCAATGACGTGTAAGATGATATCTACTCTCCAATTCTATATGCGGAATCCATAACAAGGTGAAAAACACAAAGAACTCTCATTAACCAACCTACATTACTTCATAACAGCAAAGTACAATGTGGATATGACAGTTTACAAAGCAAATACTCTCTGGATCATTAACTAAAAACGCATAAGTTATCAACCTATTTATAGGCATGACTTATTGACTTATCGCCGTTTATATAATATGGCACAAAAGTTATGCGCCGTGTAAGTTACACGCCGTATAACTAGTACATTTCAATACATTACAAACACTATTCCAACTACTATCAAGTACATAAAAGACCTATGAAATAGATATTTTGCAATAACAAGGACATAATGCCATTTCGGTAATCGTGGATTGATTGACCAAATCTGCACATTTCCTTCCGATCTATAATAACCATACTACTGAAAAACTCGCCAAAATATCCCGAGGACATTATATCTCGACATGGTGTACCAATTTCAATTATTTCAGATCAAGATAGTCTCTTTACTTCTCATTTTTGGCAAAACGGTTTAAGAAGCTTTGGGAACTTGAATTGATTTAAGCAATTCCTACCACCCTCAAGCAGATGGTCAATCTGAAAGAACAATTCAAACATTAGACGAATTTCATATGATAATTGGGATCAACATTTTGCACTTATTGAATTCTCATACAATAATAGTTATTATAATAGTAAGCAAGAGGCACCATACGAAGCATTATACGAGAAAAAATGCAGATATCCACTTTGTTGGACGGAAGTTGGCGACACCAAAATCACAAGAACCGAGTTGATCAAAGAAATGACGAGTAAGATTCATAATATTAAAAATTAAATTAAAATCCTCACGAGACCGGAAAAGATTTATGCCGACATTCGTCGGAAACCGCTATCCTTCGAGGTGGGTGACAAGATGTTTCTTTAAGTGTCCTTGTGGATAGGTGTTATAAGATTTCATAAGCCCAGAAAGTTAGCTCCAAGATACATTGGACCTGACGAAATTATTTCCAAAATTGGTCTCGTGGCATATCGATTGAAATTACCTTCGGAGCTAAGTACTATTCATGATATTTTCCATGTGACATATATATTTCCTTACCGACGAGGTGGCAATTAGGGGGTGCTCAAAACCGAATATCTTAAATTTAGGATATCCGGACCTTTCAGTTAGTAAATTTAACTATCTGAATCCGAATTCGAAATTTCGGATATTCGGTCGGATAGTGAATCGGATATCCGAAATCTAGAAAAGAAAACTATTTTAAAAATAAATTTTCAACATCTCAAGAAAGGTTTTCCAATCCAACAAACTAAACACAAATTATTCAAAGTACAAGTAAATAACAAACAATCCATTGTTTTAAAATAAATAATCTTCTAAAAAAAACATATTAAGAATTAAAATCAATCTTCCAAATTGATAACGAGTGACGAAGGTTGCGCTGACTAGGGGTGTTCAAAGTCGGATATGCGGATTTTCGGATATCCGAAGGTTTTGGAGAGTCAGTTTCACTATCCGAATCCATATATGAATTTTCGAATATCCGAAGTTCGGATATCCAAAATTTTGGATACGGATTCGGATAGTGAAACGGATATCCGAAAATTTGAAACCAAAAAAAAAACAGAAAGAAAGGAAGAAAACAAATTCTTAAACACCAAATTAACGATGCCATGAATTTTAGATATGAACATTTGAAAAAGTTTTCTTTGTTAAACTTAACTAAACAATGGATCTAGCACCAACGCACAACCACTGCGTTGCAGCCATGAACCACTGCAAAACAATCGCACAACCACCGTCCGGTTGTACTCATACTCATTTGGAATCTGAATCGTAGGGAAGTCGGTTACCGGTCTGAATCGTAGTTGGAAAACCACTGCCCAATGATCCACCACTACACCGATGTAGTTCGATAACCACCAATCAACCATCGGCGAGATGCTTTTGAACGGTGATAATTATCACTGAACAAAGAAGTAACAAAAAATAGTTACCATCTTCTTATGGATGAATAGAGATTTCGAAGGTTGTATACGATGTCTGCGTGAATGAATGTGCTGATGAGTTATGTTAGGGTTTCTAAAGGATATATTTTAAGGATTCGGATTCGGATTCTATTGAACACCCCAGTAGTGACGACTAAGACGAGGTCTGGAGGTGGTGCCCTGGTGACGGATAGACGGTGGGAGGTGGAGCCATGGAGTTGTTGCCTTCTGGATGCTGGTCGTCTAGTACTAGGAACAGAGATAGGAATACATATTAAATCAAGATCTAATTGAAGTTTTAGAACAAACGAGAACGAAGATCTAGTGGAATTGGAAGAACAAAGAAGAGTAGAGAGATGGAGGCTAGTAGAGTTGGAGCTCTATTGCATAGAGGGAAATTAGAATTAGGGTTTAATATACTTATATATATAATAAATTAAAAAATATTAAATTTAATATATCGCATAGTTTGATACCTGAACTATCCCAAATATTTCAGAATTTCTATCGGAATCCAAATTTTTGGATATTCGGGATTCGAATATCCGAATTTTCGGATATTTCGGATTCGGATTTCTCTGAACACTCCTAGTGGCAATAGTACCACTGGAAGATGTGCACATAAATGACAAGTTAAACTTTTTGGAAGAAGCAGTTGAAATAGTATAAGAGAAAACCAAACATTTAAGACACAACAAAATCTCACTAGTTTAAGGTACGGTGGAACTCACAACAAGGACCAGAATATACATGAGAACGGAAGGATACATTCCGAAAGTAGTACCCTCATCTTTTCCCCAAAAAGGTCATAGTTTATATGTCTAATTCCGGTGACGAAATTTCTTAACCGGTGAAGAATGTGACATTCGTGACAAAATCAGGAATATCCTAATTGATACACTCGAATGAATCTGTAAGCCAATTAAAATTAATATGTGTATAATAGTGAATAATATAATGATATTGAAGACTTAGAATGTAGAAGACTAGTTAAACGGAAAGATTTTTGCTTAACCGTACGATATCGTATTAAACGCAAACGCTTGTACCAAAACAAGCATTGTATAATCCGTTGAGCCGAAAGGCCTTATGAAATACTTATTTAATATGTTTTAAGCAAATTATAAAAGGATTTGGTTTTTTTATAACATGATAGTACAGTTTAATTAATTTTCCAATTTTAGGCAAAAAAAACACTCATTTTTGCGTTGTTTATCGCACCCGAACTATATTTTAAGCCAAAAAAAAACTCACATATAAAATGAACTCTAATTTATGATATTTGGATGCAAAATTAGAAGACGGAAGAAAAAAATACAGGAAGGGGGGCCACCCCCTAAGTTCCGATCGGAACAATGGGTTGGGGGGGAGTTCTCACCCCTTTTCTTCTTCATTGATAAGCATTCCTATAGCCCCACAATTCCAATTTTCCAAGTCTTTATCCCTGTTTCATTTTTTTTCTCTACCAAACTAACCAAAAACTAAGGTGATGAAATGGTTTTCTATGTGTTTTAATTATGTTCATAATCAAAAATTAAGGTTTAATAAATAAAATGAGCTATTAACCACGAACAACCTTTCAACCTAGAAGAAAATAGTTTTGGAAGCTAATCATGAGTACTAAACAGAATCATAAACTTGTTTGGTGGAAAACACGGATTAGAAGGTTTAAATCGCGTTTTTACGCATCAAAAACTCGACTTAGAACCCTAACTGAAATCATATGTTACAAGGCATGATTCTTGATGTTACATGCTTGGTTTTGTTGTACAAGGCAATATTTACGATTTATTGATGTTATATTATGAAAAATAGCAAACTAAATTGGAAAATTCTGAAACTTTGTGGAGAATTTAGCTAAGCCAGTACAAGGTAATACATATATATGAATCTAGTGGATAATACTAGCTATAATTTATGGATTCTCGTTTAATCGAATTTTAACGATCGTTTGTTATTCAATAGCTTGGGTTAACTAAATAGTTTAGTTCTGGAATTCCTATCGGGACTTTTTGAAGTTATTTTGACCACTCAAAAAAATAATCGAAATTTTCGGGTACCGTTTAGTAAAAAGGACGAATTATCGGTTAAAAATAACATTTAAAATGAAATTTTATAAATTAGTAATTAAGTTAATATCTCCAAGAATAATTTTATTAAAATCTACACATAATAAATATCAAGTGGATAAAGCTTCGAAATTTAAACATTTTCGGATAAAAATTTTTTGCTAATTTGAAAGTTAAACAAATGCAATTTATTATAAAACCGACAATGTTCTGGTCAACGAACCTGCTAGGATATTGTAACACCCCGGCTAAAGTGGAATACGCCCGGGTGTGACGTACAAATTGATCAAACTACATGTGACACTAATAAATGACAATATTATTATTAATTCATTCAAATGCATCAAGTACACAAGTTGTTTCAAATACGGAGCTTACAATGAAAATAAACGTTCAATTCTTATTCATAACATCATTGTTGATAGTGTCTTCATCCGTTTCATCCTCTAATAATTGTACTTGTAACATATATATAAAATAATGTCAACTAACTTAATAGTCGGTGAGTTCACACAGTTTAAATACTACATAAAAACCATGCAATTCCATGAAAACTTGTGAAAAGCAAATAAGGGTTATTTACACCCGAATTAAAGGTCCTAAGTGTAAAGAATAAAAGAAGATATTTCCAGTTGGGATTGTGCACCAACGTACTCAGATTGAGGTCCTTTTTTCCACTCGAAACACGGTCCTGAGTGCAAAGGGGGGGGGGGGGTTTGATCATACTTATCGAAGAAATCCATGCACGTAATATTTGAGCAAGTAACAAGTAAACACACAAGTCCATGATGCGAATTGTTGTTTTTAATAAGAAACAATATGTAAATGGGTTTGAATACGATATATGTGTTACCTCCAAAAGTAGTGAAAGAGTAAAAATGGGGTGTGAGAAACTCACATTTGAATTGGAAGAACACTTGGAAACGAATCGAGAAGCGCTCTATATGAAACCAAAAGTTCAAATCTCACGAGCTAAAATAATAAGAAAACGAGAATTACTAACTAACTAATGGAAATAGCATATCGGTTTTATGGTTCTTATTTCTTTATTGTTTGTATATATACTTTTTCACATTTTAACATATTTATTATTATAATATTATTTATAGGTTGAATATTAAATTTGAATATAATAATGTTTACGGGATTTTAGTGTTACAGTTAGTGCACGGTTTTGCGTCTTGAGTCTTTGTAACTATCGTTAACGTATTTGTTTTATATTTAATGTAATAATTAGGTTAATTATTGTCTAGTTCATTATATGTAAGGTCTAGTTCGCTAGGGGATGTTAGCGAACTAAGACTTAAGCTTATTCCCTCTTGATTCGTTAGGAAATGTTAACGAATCAGGGGGTGCTTCGTCTGATTTATGTATGTAACGAAGTAGCGTCTGGTTCGCTAGGGGATGTTAGCGAACCAGAACTATCTTCTATGTATAGTGAACACTGTTCACGTTTAATTTAAGTTTTGAGTTAATTAACAAACCCCTGTCCAGATTCTCTCTCAATTATTCATCCTAACATTATAACATTATACTGATAATACATAAACATATATAACACTGAATCTAAGGTAAGTATGAGCTAGATCTATAGTTAAGGTATTGATCGATTATTCACATATCTGAGATCTGTTATTGTTATTAGATTGATACTATCTGGGTTCCAACAAGTGATATCAGAGCTGTTGGAGCTCGATTACACTTGATTCGATTGTTTATTAGTATTTACTTTTATTAGTTTTAGGTTTTGGTTAAAATTTGTATCAATTTAAGGTTAATTGACTGAATTATGGACGATTTGGATTGAATTTGAGGTGTTTAAACGTATTGGTAAGGATTTGTGAGTTGGAATTGAGGTTTGGATTGGTTTTGAGTGGATTTGTTATCGGTTTTGGTTTAAGGCCGAAACAGGGTGTGTGTTTTGGTATAATTGGACGAGTAATCGAGGTTAATTGGTTACGAGTTTAGGTGTTTTGGATTCGCGATCGGTTTATGAGTTGTTTGGTATATTATTTGTGTGTTTTGGTTAAGAATTGTTGTAGTATTACGAATCTGAGTACTCTGAGTTTCTGGGTTTAGTGTTCTTCATTTCCAGAAATTCTGGAAATCTTCTTTGAAGATTTGAAGATTTGAAGATGAACATGATTCTTTATCATATTCATGTTGATTCGCTATCCTATTGTCTTTGATTCGTTATCTAAGTTGGTTGATTCGTTAGAAATTACAAGTGATTCGCTAGCTAGTTTGCACCAATAATTGATTCGTATTATCTAATTTGTTGGTTGGGTTAAATGATTCGTGTGACACGCGTCCACTTAGGAATTTGTGTCATAACAACCTTTGCCACGTGGCATAAGGTGTCAGAGTTTGTTACAAACGGTTGTAACACCTGATTCGTTATAGTTTATTTGCTAATCAACTGTAGCTGATTCGTTATCTATTTCGCTAAGTTTTCCTTAGCGATTCGTTACTGAAAACCTTCTAATTCGTGAAGATTTCTCTTATTAATTCTCTTGCTAATTCATAGTCAATTCGTTAATTTGACTCATTGTTAAAACTGATTTGTTGACTTTCTGATTCGTTAGATTGATTCGTTAAAATCAACTGTGATTCGTTGTCTGATCAATCTTAGCTTCATTAAGATTTGATTCGTTAATCTACTTTTCACAGTTCGCTACAACTGTTTACAGTTCGTTACAATTCTCATTCGTTAATCTTATTCGCTGATTGATTCGTTACACCCTTGAAGTTTTTGAAACTTGTCAAAAATGGCCGGTATGTATGCATTAGCGTCTCAAAACATGTTGATGCAACAAATGTTACAACTTGATACCGAGATAGGTTCACATTCGAAATGTCCAAGATTGATGAAGTTTAGTGTCTTTGCCAAGTGGGAACCTAGGTGTCGTGCTCATCTAGGTTCAGTTCATCCTGACTGTTCATATTGTTTAGATGAAGTTTATACCGTTCCCATGATTGGAGATGAGACTATCGGTTATACACCTAAAGCAATCTATCAATATTCAGTTGAAGAAAAGAAAGCACTAGAGATTGAAACCAAAGCCTATTCTACTCTAACCATGGCTTTACCTGAAAATATTTTCATCAAGTGGGTAGTATAAAAATCTGTGCTTCATTATTTCAACATATCCGAATGAGAAGTATGGGAAATACGGCTGAAAGCAAGAAAGTGATGCTTAAGTTTCAATTCAGAAACTTTAATTTACTCAAAGGTGAGACAGTTGAAGAAATGACAACGAGATTCAATCACTTAATTGCTGAAATGGACAAGATGAGGTTAGAAGTTTCTGAGAGGGATAAAATTGACACTATTAAGAGTGTACTCCCAAGTTCTTATTCCACATTCTTAATGGTTCTCAAGGAGAATAATTATTTCTTAAATAAAGATTTGGCTGCTATTGAATTCTTACAAAAGATTGAAGCTAGGGAATATGATCTTAAGTGCCAGAAATCTTCTAAGGAAAGTCAAGATCCTTCTTTCTATGGTGGTAGTATGCCTCTAAGTTCAACTATTTCTCCACTGACTGCTTTTCTTACTCAAGCTGCAAGTGAGAATGCTACTACAATATATAGTGATCCACGAGCCTGTTTGTACACAGCTGGAAATACTGGATCTTCTGGTATCTCTGGTTCATCTGGAGGATCGGAAAAATTCATCATCTACAAGTCAATTCTCATCTCAAACTAATGTAAACATAAAGGAGGCTGAACAAAACTTTTCATTTTTGTCTGCCTTTATGTCCTCTTACGAGAATTTGGTGAGTAGCAGGATTGCAACTAGTGATTTAACCGATGAAGATTATGATCAAATTGATCCCGATGATCTCGAGCTCATGGATTTAAAGTGGAACATGGCAATGATTGTTCGTAAGGTAAAAAGATTTATGCAAAGAACCAGAAAAGATCTTCCTACCCTAAATAAGAAGTTGGGTTTTGACAAGTTGAATGTAAAATGTTATAACTGTCAAGAATTCGGGCACTTTGCGAAAGAATGTGACAAGCCAAAGAAGGAGTATACTGGTCCTCGTAGTCAAAATCAAAATTCCTCCACACCACGGGTCAATGATGCTAAAAAAGTAGTCGTCTACTTCTGGGTCACATGCAGTGTTAGCTGATGGAAGTGATTGGTCACAACGACTATTGTGCAATGATAATCAAGCTAATCTAGCTATGTTTGGGTTTCCTGAATACGTTCAAAGTAGGGGTGTTCAAAGTCGGATATGCGGATTTTCGGATATCCGAAGGTTTTGGAGAGTCAGTTTCACTATCCGAATCCATATATGAATTTTCGAATATCCGAAGTTCGGATATCCAAAATTTTGGATACGGATTCGGATAGTGAAACGGATATCAGAAAATTTGAAACCAAAAAAAAAACAGAAAGAAAGGAAGAAAACAAATTCTTAAACACCAAATTAACGATGCCATGAATTTTAGATATGAACATTTGAAAAAGTTTTCTTTGTTAAACTTAACTAAACAATGGATCTAGCACCAACGCACAACCACTGCGTTGCAGCCATGAACCACTGCAAAACAATCGCACAACCACCGTCCGGTTGTACTCATACTCATTTGGAATCTGAATCGTAGGGAAGTCGGTTACCGGTCTGAATCGTAGTTGGAAAACCACTGCCCAATGATCCACCACTACACCGATGTAGTTCGATAACCACCAATCAACCATCGGCGAGATGCTTTTGAACGGTGATAATTATCACTGAACAAAGAGGTAACAAAAAATAGTTACCATCTTCTTATGGATGAATAGAGATTTCGAAGGTTGTATACGATGTCTGCGTGAATGAATGTGCTGATGAGTTATGTTAGGGTTTCTAAAGGATATATTTTAAGGATTCGGATTCGGATTCTATTGAACACCCCAGTAGTGACGACTAAGACGAGGTCTGGAGGTGGTGCCCTGGTGACGGATAGACGGTGGGAGGTGGAGCCATGGAGTTGTTGCCTTCTGGATGCTGGTCGTCTAGTACTAGGAACAGAGATAGGAATACATATTAAATCAAGATCTAATTGAAGTTTTAGAACAAACGAGAACGAAGATCTAGTGGAATTGGAAGAACAAAGAAGAGTAGAGAGATGGAGGCTAGTAGAGTTGGAGCTCTATTGCATAGAGGGAAATTAGAATTAGGGTTTAATATACTTATATATATAATAAATTAAAAAATATTAAATTTAATATATCGCATAGTTTGATACCTGAACTATCCCAAATATTTCAGAATTTCTATCGGAATCCAAATTTTTGGATATTCGGGATTCGAATATCCGAATTTTCGGATATTTCGGATTCGGATTTCTCTGAACACTCCTAGTGGCAATAGTACCACTGGAAGATGTGCACATAAATGACAAGTTAAACTTTTTGGAAGAAGCAGTTGAAATAGTATAAGAGAAAACCAAACATTTAAGACACAACAAAATCTCACTAGTTTAAGGTACGGTGGAACTCACAACAAGGACCAGAATATACATGAGAACGGAAGGATACATTCCGAAAGTAGTACCCTCATCTTTTCCCCAAAAAGGTCATAGTTTATATGTCTAATTCCGGTGACGAAATTTCTTAACCGGTGAAGAATGTGACATTCGTGACAAAATCAGGAATATCCTAATTGATACACTCGAATGAATCTGTAAGCCAATTAAAATTAATATGTGTATAATAGTGAATAATATAATGATATTGAAGACTTAGAATGTAGAAGACTAGTTAAACGGAAAGATTTTTGCTTAACCGTACGATATCGTATTAAACGCAAACGCTTGTACCAAAACAAGCATTGTATAATCCGTTGAGCCGAAAGGCCTTATGAAATACTTATTTAATATGTTTTAAGCAAATTATAAAAGGATTTGGTTTTTTTATAACATGATAGTACAGTTTAATTAATTTTCCAATTTTAGGCAAAAAAAACACTCATTTTTGCGTTGTTTATCGCACCCGAACTATATTTTAAGCCAAAAAAAAACTCACATATAAAATGAACTCTAATTTATGATATTTGGATGCAAAATTAGAAGACGGAAGAAAAAAATACAGGAAGGGGGGCCACCCCCTAAGTTCCGATCGGAACAATGGGTTGGGGGGGAGTTCTCACCCCTTTTCTTCTTCATTGATAAGCATTCCTATAGCCCCACAATTCCAATTTTCCAAGTCTTTATCCCTGTTTCATTTTTTTTCTCTACCAAACTAACCAAAAACTAAGGTGATGAAATGGTTTTCTATGTGTTTTAATTATGTTCATAATCAAAAATTAAGGTTTAATAAATAAAATGAGCTATTAACCACGAACAACCTTTCAACCTAGAAGAAAATAGTTTTGGAAGCTAATCATGAGTACTAAACAGAATCATAAACTTGTTTGGTGGAAAACACGGATTAGAAGGTTTAAATCGCGTTTTTACGCATCAAAAACTCGACTTAGAACCCTAACTGAAATCATATGTTACAAGGCATGATTCTTGATGTTACATGCTTGGTTTTGTTGTACAAGGCAATATTTACGATTTATTGATGTTATATTATGAAAAATAGCAAACTAAATTGGAAAATTCTGAAACTTTGTGGAGAATTTAGCTAAGCCAGTACAAGGTAATACATATATATGAATCTAGTGGATAATACTAGCTATAATTTATGGATTCTCGTTTAATCGAATTTTAACGATCGTTTGTTATTCAATAGCTTGGGTTAACTAAATAGTTTAGTTCTGGAATTCCTATCGGGACTTTTTGAAGTTATTTTGACCACTCAAAAAAATAATCGAAATTTTCGGGTACCGTTTAGTAAAAAGGACGAATTATCGGTTAAAAATAACATTTAAAATGAAATTTTATAAATTAGTAATTAAGTTAATATCTCCAAGAATAATTTTATTAAAATCTACACATAATAAATATCAAGTGGATAAAGCTTCGTAATTTAAACATTTTCGGATAAAAAGTTTTTGCTAATTTGAAAGTTAAACAAATGCAATTTATTATAAAACCGACAATGTTCTGGTCAACGAACCTGCTAGGATATTGTAACACCCCGGCTAAAGTGGAATACGCCCGGGTGTGACGTACAAATTGATCAAACTACATGTGACACTAATAAATGACAATATTATTATTAATTCATTCAAATGCATCAAGTACACAAGTTGTTTCAAATACGGAGCTTACAATGAAAATAAACGTTCAATTCTTATTCATAACATCATTGTTGATAGTGTCTTCATCCGTTTCATCCTCTAATAATTGTACTTGTAACATATATATAAAATAATGTCAACTAACTTAATAGTCGGTGAGTTCACACAGTTTAAATACTACATAAAAACCATGCAATTCCATGAAAACTTGTGAAAAGCAAATAAGGGTTATTTACACCCGAATTAAAGGTCCTAAGTGTAAAGAATAAAAGAAGATATTTCCAGTTGGGATTGTGCACCAACGTACTCAGATTGAGGTCCTTTTTTCCACTCGAAACACGGTCCTGAGTGCAAAGGGGGGGGGGGTTTGATCATACTTATCGAAGAAATCCATGCACGTAATATTTGAGCAAGTAACAAGTAAACACACAAGTCCATGATGCGAATTGTTGTTTTTAATAAGAAACAATATGTAAATGGGTTTGAATACGATATATGTGTTACCTCCAAAAGTAGTGAAAGAGTAAAAATGGGGTGTGAGAAACTCACATTTGAATTGGAAGAACACTTGGAAACGAATCGAGAAGCGCTCTATATGAAACCAAAAGTTCAAATCTCACGAGCTAAAATAATAAGAAAACGAGAATTACTAACTAACTAATGGAAATAGCATATCGGTTTTATGGTTCTTATTTCTTTATTGTTTGTATATATACTTTTTCACATTTTAACATATTTATTATTATAATATTATTTATAGGTTGAATATTAAATTTGAATATAATAATGTTTACGGGATTTTAGTGTTACAGTTAGTGCACGGTTTTGCGTCTTGAGTCTTTGTAACTATCGTTAACGTATTTGTTTTATATTTAATGTAATAATTAGGTTAATTATTGTCTAGTTCATTATATGTAAGGTCTAGTTCGCTAGGGGATGTTAGCGAACTAAGACTTAAGCTTATTCCCTCTTGATTCGTTAGGAAATGTTAACGAATCAGGGGGTGCTTCGTCTGATTTATGTATGTAACGAAGTAGCGTCTGGTTCGCTAGGGGATGTTAGCGAACCAGAACTATCTTCTATGTATAGTGAACACTGTTCACGTTTAATTTAAGTTTTGAGTTAATTAACAAACCCCTGTCCAGATTCTCTCTCAATTATTCATCCTAACATTATAACATTATACTGATAATACATAAACATATATAACACTGAATCTAAGGTAAGTATGAGCTAGATCTATAGTTAAGGTATTGATCGATTATTCACATATCTGAGATCTGTTATTGTTATTAGATTGATACTATCTGGGTTCCAACAAGTGATATCAGAGCTGTTGGAGCTCGATTACACTTGATTCGATTGTTTATTAGTATTTACTTTTATTAGTTTTAGGTTTTGGTTAAAATTTGTATCAATTTAAGGTTAATTGACTGAATTATGGACGATTTGGATTGAATTTGAGGTGTTTAAACGTATTGGTAAGGATTTGTGAGTTGGAATTGAGGTTTGGATTGGTTTTGAGTGGATTTGTTATCGGTTTTGGTTTAAGGCCGAAACAGGGTGTGTGTTTTGGTATAATTGGACGAGTAATCGAGGTTAATTGGTTACGAGTTTAGGTGTTTTGGATTCGCGATCGGTTTATGAGTTGTTTGGTATATTATTTGTGTGTTTTGGTTAAGAATTGTTGTAGTATTACGAATCTGAGTACTCTGAGTTTCTGGGTTTAGTGTTCTTCATTTCCAGAAATTCTGGAAATCTTCTTTGAAGATTTGAAGATTTGAAGATGAACATGATTCTTTATCATATTCATGTTGATTCGCTATCCTATTGTCTTTGATTCGTTATCTAAGTTGGTTGATTCGTTAGAAATTACAAGTGATTCGCTAGCTAGTTTGCACCAATAATTGATTCGTATTATCTAATTTGTTGGTTGGGTTAAATGATTCGTGTGACACGCGTCCACTTAGGAATTTGTGTCATAACAACCTTTGCCACGTGGCATAAGGTGTCAGAGTTTGTTACAAACGGTTGTAACACCTGATTCGTTATAGTTTATTTGCTAATCAACTGTAGCTGATTCGTTATCTATTTCGCTAAGTTTTCCTTAGCGATTCGTTACTGAAAACCTTCTAATTCGTGAAGATTTCTCTTATTAATTCTCTTGCTAATTCATAGTCAATTCGTTAATTTGACTCATTGTTAAAACTGATTTGTTGACTTTCTGATTCGTTAGATTGATTCGTTAAAATCAACTGTGATTCGTTGTCTGATCAATCTTAGCTTCATTAAGATTTGATTCGTTAATCTACTTTTCACAGTTCGCTACAACTGTTTACAGTTCGTTACAATTCTCATTCGTTAATCTTATTCGCTGATTGATTCGTTACACCCTTGAAGTTTTTGAAACTTGTCAAAAATGGCCGGTATGTATGCATTAGCGTCTCAAAACATGTTGATGCAACAAATGTTACAACTTGATACCGAGATAGGTTCACATTCGAAATGTCCAAGATTGATGAAGTTTAGTGTCTTTGCCAAGTGGGAACCTAGGTGTCGTGCTCATCTAGGTTCAGTTCATCCTGACTGTTCATATTGTTTAGATGAAGTTTATACTGTTCCCATGATTGGAGATGAGACTATCGGTTATACACCTAAAGCAATCTATCAATATTCAGTTGAAGAAAAGAAAGCACTAGAGATTGAAACCAAAGCCTATTCTACTCTAACCATGGCTTTACCTGAAAATATTTTCATCAAGTGGGTAGTATAAAAATCTGTGCTTCATTATTTCAACATATCCGAATGAGAAGTATGGGAAACACGGCTGAAAGCAAGAAAGTGATGCTTAAGTTTCAATTCAGAAACTTTAATTTACTCAAAGGTGAGACAGTTGAAGAAATGACAACGAGATTCAATCACTTAATTGCTGAAATGGACAAGATGAGGTTAGAAGTTTCTGAGAGGGATAAAATTGACACTATTAAGAGTGTACTCCCAAGTTCTTATTCCACATTCTTAATGGTTCTCAAGGAGAATAATTATTTCTTAAATAAAGATTTGGCTGCTATTGAATTCTTACAAAAGATTGAAGCTAGGGAATATGATCTTAAGTGCCAGAAATCTTCTAAGGAAAGTCAAGATCCTTCTTTCTATGGTGGTAGTATGCCTCTAAGTTCAACTATTTCTCCACTGACTGCTTTTCTTACTCAAGCTGCAAGTGAGAATGCTACTACAATATATAGTGATCCACGAGCCTGTTTGTACACAGCTGGAAATACTGGATCTTCTGGTATCTCTGGTTCATCTGGAGGATCGGAAAAATTCATCATCTACAAGTCAATTCTCATCTCAAACTAATGTAAACATAAAGGAGGCTGAACAAAACTTTTCATTTTTGTCTGCCTTTATGTCCTCTTACGAGAATTTGGTGAGTAGCAGGATTGCAACTAGTGATTTAACCGATGAAGATTATGATCAAATTGATCCCGATGATCTCGAGCTCATGGATTTAAAGTGGAACATGGCAATGATTGTTCGTAAGGTAAAAAGATTTATGCAAAGAACCAGAAAAGATCTTCCTACCCTAAATAAGAAGTTGGGTTTTGACAAGTTGAATGTAAAATGTTATAACTGTCAAGAATTCGGGCACTTTGCGAAAGAATGTGACAAGCCAAAGAAGGAGTATACTGGTCCTCGTAGTCAAAATCAAAATTCCTCCACACCACGGGTCAATGATGCTAAAAAAGTAGTCGTCTACTTCTGGGTCACATGCAGTGTTAGCTGATGGAAGTGATTGGTCACAACGACTATTGTGCAATGATAATCAAGCTAATCTAGCTATGTTTGGGTTTCCTGAATACGTTCAAAGTAGGGGTGTTCAAAGTCGGATATGCGGATTTTCGGATATCCGAAGGTTTTGGAGAGTCAGTTTCACTATCCGAATCCATATATGAATTTTCGAATATCCGAAGTTCGGATATCCAAAATTTTGGATACGGATTCGGATAGTGAAACGGATATCCGAAAATTTGAAACCAAAAAAAAAAACAGAAAGAAAGGAAGAAAACAAATTCTTAAACACCAAATTAACGATGCCATGAATTTTAGATATGAACATTTGAAAAAGTTTTCTTTGTTAAACTTAACTAAACAATGGATCTAGCACCAACGCACAACCACTGCGTTGCAGCCATGAACCACTGCAAAACAATCGCACAACCACCGTCCGGTTGTACTCATACTCATTTGGAATCTGAATCGTAGGGAAGTCGGTTACCGGTCTGAATCGTAGTTGGAAAACCACTGCCCAATGATCCACCACTACACCGATGTAGTTCGATAACCACCAATCAACCATCGGCGAGATGCTTTTGAACGGTGATAATTATCACTGAACAAAGAGGTAACAAAAAATAGTTACCATCTTCTTATGGATGAATAGAGATTTCGAAGGTTGTATACGATGTCTGCGTGAATGAATGTGCTGATGAGTTATGTTAGGGTTTCTAAAGGATATATTTTAAGGATTCGGATTCGGATTCTATTGAACACCCCAGTAGTGACGACTAAGACGAGGTCTGGAGGTGGTGCCCTGGTGACGGATAGACGGTGGGAGGTGGAGCCATGGAGTTGTTGCCTTCTGGATGCTGGTCGTCTAGTACTAGGAACAGAGATAGGAATACATATTAAATCAAGATCTAATTGAAGTTTTAGAACAAACGAGAACGAAGATCTAGTGGAATTGGAAGAACAAAGAAGAGTAGAGAGATGGAGGCTAGTAGAGTTGGAGCTCTATTGCATAGAGGGAAATTAGAATTAGGGTTTAATATACTTATATATATAATAAATTAAAAAATATTAAATTTAATATATCGCATAGTTTGATACCTGAACTATCCCAAATATTTCAGAATTTCTATCGGAATCCAAATTTTTGGATATTCGGGATTCGAATATCCGAATTTTCGGATATTTCGGATTCGGATTTCTCTGAACACTCCTAGTGGCAATAGTACCACTGGAAGATGTGCACATAAATGACAAGTTAAACTTTTTGGAAGAAGCAGTTGAAATAGTATAAGAGAAAACCAAACATTTAAGACACAACAAAATCTCACTAGTTTAAGGTACGGTGGAACTCACAACAAGGACCAGAATATACATGAGAACGGAAGGATACATTCCGAAAGTAGTACCCTCATCTTTTCCCCAAAAAGGTCATAGTTTATATGTCTAATTCCGGTGACGAAATTTCTTAACCGGTGAAGAATGTGACATTCGTGACAAAATCAGGAATATCCTAATTGATACACTCGAATGAATCTGTAAGCCAATTAAAATTAATATGTGTATAATAGTGAATAATATAATGATATTGAAGACTTAGAATGTAGAAGACTAGTTAAACGGAAAGATTTTTGCTTAACCGTACGATATCGTATTAAACGCAAACGCTTGTACCAAAACAAGCATTGTATAATCCGTTGAGCCGAAAGGCCTTATGAAATACTTATTTAATATGTTTTAAGCAAATTATAAAAGGATTTGGTTTTTTTATAACATGATAGTACAGTTTAATTAATTTTCCAATTTTAGGCAAAAAAAACACTCATTTTTGCGTTGTTTATCGCACCCGAACTATATTTTAAGCCCAAAAAAAACTCACATATAAAATGAACTCTAATTTATGATATTTGGATGCAAAATTAGAAGACGGAAGAAAAAAATACAGGAAGGGGGGCCACCCCTAAGTTCCGATCGGAACAATGGGTTGGGGGGGGGGAGTTCTCACCCCTTTTCTTCTTCATTGATAAGCATTCCTATAGCCCCACAATTCCAATTTTCCAAGTCTTTATCCCTGTTTCATTTTTTTTCTCTACCAAACTAACCAAAAACTAAGGTGATGAAATGGTTTTCTATGTGTTTTAATTATGTTCATAATCAAAAATTAAGGTTTAATAAATAAAATGAGCTATTAACCACGAACAACCTTTCAAACTAGAAGAAAATAGTTTTGGAAGCTAATCATGAGTACTAAACAGAATCATAAACTTGTTTGGTGGAAAACACGGATTAGAAGGTTTAAATCGCGTTTTTACGCATCAAAAACTCGACTTAGAACCCTAACTGAAATCATATGTTACAAGGCATGATTCTTGATGTTACATGCTTGGTTTTGTTGTACAAGGCAATATTTACGATTTATTGATGTTATATTATGAAAAATAGCAAACTAAATTGGAAAATTCTGAAACTTTGTGGAGAATTTAGCTAAGCCAGTACAAGGTAATACATATATATGAATCTAGTGGATAATACTAGCTATAATTTATGGATTCTCGTTTAATCGAATTTTAACGATCGTTTGTTATTCAATAGCTTGGGTTAACTAAATAGTTTAGTTCTGGAATTCCTATCGGGACTTTTTGAAGTTATTTTGACCACTCAAAAAAATAATCGAAATTTTCGGGTACCGTTTAGTAAAAAGGACGAATTATCGGTTAAAAATAACATTTAAAATGAAATTTTATAAATTAGTAATTAAGTTAATATCTCCAAGAATAATTTTATTAAAATCTACACATAATAAATATCAAGTGGATAAAGCTTCGTAATTTAAACATTTTCGGATAAAAAGTTTTTGCTAATTTGAAAGTTAAACAAATGCAATTTATTATAAAACCGACAATGTTCTGGTCAACGAACCTGCTAGGATATTGTAACACCCCGGCTAAAGTGGAATACGCCCGGGTGTGACGTACAAATTGATCAAACTACATGTGACACTAATAAATGACAATATTATTATTAATTCATTCAAATGCATCAAGTACACAAGTTGTTTCAAATACGGAGCTTACAATGAAAATAAACGTTCAATTCTTATTCATAACATCATTGTTGATAGTGTCTTCATCCGTTTCATCCTCTAATAATTGTACTTGTAACATATATATAAAATAATGTCAACTAACTTAATAGTCGGTGAGTTCACACAGTTTAAATACTACATAAAAACCATGCAATTCCATGAAAACTTGTGAAAAGCAAATAAGGGTTATTTACACCCGAATTAAAGGTCCTAAGTGTAAAGAATAAAAGAAGATATTTCCAGTTGGGATTGTGCACCAACGTACTCAGATTGAGGTCCTTTTTTCCACTCGAAACACGGTCCTGAGTGCAAAGGGGGGGGGGGTTTGATCATACTTATCGAAGAAATCCATGCACGTAATATTTGAGCAAGTAACAAGTAAACACACAAGTCCATGATGCGAATTGTTGTTTTTAATAAGAAACAATATGTAAATGGGTTTGAATACGATATATGTGTTACCTCCAAAAGTAGTGAAAGAGTAAAAATGGGGTGTGAGAAACTCACATTTGAATTGGAAGAACACTTGGAAACGAATCGAGAAGCGCTCTATATGAAACCAAAAGTTCAAATCTCACGAGCTAAAATAATAAGAAAACGAGAATTACTAACTAACTAATGGAAATAGCATATCGGTTTTATGGTTCTTATTTCTTTATTGTTTGTATATATACTTTTTCACATTTTAACATATTTATTATTATAATATTATTTATAGGTTGAATATTAAATTTGAATATAATAATGTTTACGGGATTTTAGTGTTACAGTTAGTGCACGGTTTTGCGTCTTGAGTCTTTGTAACTATCGTTAACGTATTTGTTTTATATTTAATGTAATAATTAGGTTAATTATTGTCTAGTTCATTATATGTAAGGTCTAGTTCGCTAGGGGATGTTAGCGAACTAAGACTTAAGCTTATTCCCTCTTGATTCGTTAGGAAATGTTAACGAATCAGGGGGTGCTTCGTCTGATTTATGTATGTAACGAAGTAGCGTCTGGTTCGCTAGGGGATGTTAGCGAACCAGAACTATCTTCTATGTATAGTGAACACTGTTCATGTTTAATTTAAGTTTTGAGTTAATTAACAAACCCCTGTCCAGATTCTCTCTCAATTATTCATCCTAACATTATAACATTATACTGATAATACATAAACATATATAACACTGAATCTAAGGTAAGTATGAGCTAGATCTATAGTTAAGGTATTGATCGATTATTCACATATCTGAGATCTGTTATTGTTATTAGATTGATACTATCTGGGTTCCAACAAGTGATATCAGAGCTGTTGGGGCTCGATTACACTTGATTCGATTGTTTATTAGTATTTACTTTTATTAGTTTTAGGTTTTGGTTAAAATTTGTATCAATTTAAGGTTAATTGACTGAATTATGGACGATTTGGATTGAATTTGAGGTGTTTAAACGTATTGGTAAGGATTTGTGAGTTGGAATTGAGGTTTGGATTGGTTTTGAGTGGATTTGTTATCGGTTTTGGTTTAAGGCCGAAACAGGGTGTGTGTTTTGGTATAATTGGACGAGTAATCGAGGTTAATTGGTTACGAGTTTAGGTGTTTTGGATTCGCGATCGGTTTATGAGTTGTTTGGTATATTATTTGTCTGTTTTGGTTAAGAATTGTTGTAGTATTACGAATCTGAGTACTCTGAGTTTCTGGGTTTAGTGTTCTTCATTTCCAGAAATTCTGGAAATCTTCTTTGAAGATTTGAAGATTTGAAGATGAACATGATTCTTTATCATATTCATGTTGATTCGCTATCCTATTGTCTTTGATTCGTTATCTAAGTTGGTTGATTCGTTAGAAATTACAAGTGATTCGCTAGCTAGTTTGCACCAATAATTGATTCGTATTATCTAATTTGTTGGTTGGGTTAAATGATTCGTGTGACACGCGTCCACTTAGGAATTTGTGTCATAACAACCTTTGCCACGTGGCATAAGGTGTCAGAGTTTGTTACAAACGGTTGTAACACCTGATTCGTTATAGTTTATTTGCTAATCAACTGTAGCTGATTCGTTATCTATTTCGCTAAGTTTTCCTTAGCGATTCGTTACTGAAAACCTTCTAATTCGTGAAGATTTCTCTTATTAATTCTCTTGCTAATTCATAGTCAATTCGTTAATTTGACTCATTGTTAAAACTGATTTGTTGACTTTCTGATTCGTTAGATTGATTCGTTAAAATCAACTGTGATTCGTTGTCTGATCAATCTTAGCTTCATTAAGATTTGATTCGTTAATCTACTTTTCACAGTTCGCTACAACTGTTTACAGTTCATTACAATTCTCATTCGTTAATCTTATTCGCTGATTGATTCGTTACACCCTTGAAGTTTTTGAAACTTGTCAAAAATGGCCGGTATGTATGCATTAGCGTCTCAAAACATGTTGATGCAACAAATGTTACAACTTGATACCGAGATAGGTTCACATTCGAAATGTCCAAGATTGATGAAGTTTAGTGTCTTTGCCAAGTGGGAACCTAGGTGTCGTGCTCATCTAGGTTCAGTTCATCCTGACTGTTCATATTGTTTAGATGAAGTTTATACCGTTCCCATGATTGGAGATGAGACTATCGGTTATACACCTAAAGCAATCTATCAATATTCAGTTGAAGAAAAGAAAGCACTAGAGATTGAAACCAAAGCCTATTCTACTCTAACCATGGCTTTACCTGAAAATATTTTCATCAAGTGGGTAGTATAAAAATCTGTGCTTCATTATTTCAACATATCCGAATGAGAAGTATGGGAAACACGGCTGAAAGCAAGAAAGTGATGCTTAAGTTTCAATTCAGAAACTTTAATTTACTCAAAGGTGAGACAGTTGAAGAAATGACAACGAGATTCAATCACTTAATTGCTGAAATGGACAAGATGAGGTTAGAAGTTTCTGAGAGGGATAAAATTGACACTATTAAGAGTGTACTCCCAAGTTCTTATTCCACATTCTTAATGGTTCTCAAGGAGAATAATTATTTCTTAAATAAAGATTTGGCTGATATTGAATTCTTACAAAAGATTGAAGCTAGGGAATATGATCTTAAGTGCCAGAAATCTTCTAAGGAAAGTCAAGATCCTTCTTTCTATGGTGGTAGTATGCCTCTAAGTTCAACTATTTCTCCACTGACTGCTTTTCTTACTCAAGCTGCAAGTGAGAATGCTACTACAATATATAGTGATCCACGAGCCTGTTTGTACACAGCTGGAAATACTGGATCTTCTGGTATCTCTGGTTCATCTGGAGGATCGGAAAAATTCATCATCTACAAGTCAATTCTCATCTCAAACTAATGTAAACATAAAGGAGGCTGAACAAAACTTTTCATTTTTGTCTGCCTTTATGTCCTCTTACGAGAATTTGGTGAGTAGCAGGATTGCAACTAGTGATTTAACCGATGAAGATTATGATCAAATTGATCCCGATGATCTCGAGCTCATGGATTTAAAGTGGAACATGGCAATGATTGTTCGTAAGGTAAAAAGATTTATGCAAAGAACCAGAAAAGATCTTCCTACCCTAAATAAGAAGTTGGGTTTTGACAAGTTGAATGTAAAATGTTATAACTGTCAAGAATTCGGGCACTTTGCGAAAGAATGTGACAAGCCAAAGAAGGAGTATACTGGTCCTCGTAGTCAAAATCAAAATTCCTCCACACCACGGGTCAATGATGCTAAAAAAGTAGTCGTCTACTTCTGGGTCACATGCAGTGTTAGCTGATGGAAGTGATTGGTCACAACGACTATTGATCAATGATAATCAAGCTAATCTAGCTATGTTTGGGTTTCCTGAATACGTTCAAGGTATAAGCGGAAGTGAAGTTTCTTCTGATGCTGAAACTGAGTCTGAATCTGATAATTCAAGTGAAAAGCTTCCAACTAGCTTTGCTTGTATGGCGAAGATAAGTGATTCTACCACATCTGCTTGCATGGCCAAACAAAGTGAGGTTAGTAATTCTAAATCTAAGTTATCATGTGTTGATTGTGAGTATAATAAGTCCAAGACAGACTCATTAAAACTTCAAAATGATAATTTGCTAAAAGAGATTGTCTCTTTAAAAGATACTTATAGGCAATCCTTGACCTCTCAAATCAACTCGAGAGAGAAAATTGAGGCATTGACTATAAGCAATCATGATCTTAAAGCCGAGTTATCTGTGAAAATGACAATTAATGACCAAAAGTTTCAAGAAATTTTGAAACATCGTTCAAAGATAACCGAGCTTGAGAATGAGGTTCTTGAGTTAAAGAACAAATTGAGTAAATTTCGAAATTCATCTTTTCTATTGAATGAAATTATCGAAGTTTCTGGAAAACAAAAGGACTCAAAGAAAGGTATAGGTTTTGTTGAAATCCTCCACCATTTCACAATGATTATAAAATTAATCATTTTTCTTCAACTGAGGAAGATGTTATTCCCAAAGAACCTACAATTTTAGAAAAATCAAAACCTGTTTCTAACGAAGGTCTTAAACCCCAATCTTCAACTCAGAAACCTCATGTTCAAAGCAACAAAGTTTTTGTTGAAAATGTTGACAAAGTTATCATTGAGGATGTGTTTGAACCAGAAATATACACAAGAACAAGAACATTCCATGTTCTAATCACATACTGTGTGAACCTCACGAATTTGAGGAGGCTGTGTATGGTTCGCACACAACTAAGATGAAACAAGATGTTGTCAAACCAGTGAAGGCTAAGAAACCAGAAAAACCCCAAATTTCTGATGAGGATTTGTTGCGTTTTATAAATCCTAATAAATCTAAGCCATCATCTGCTCGTGTATTTAAGTTAAAGGGGATGTACACAATGTTCACTGAGAAAGACATTCCAATAAGTATCATTAAACCTGAACTGACTGAGAGTGTGTTTCACAATGAAACTTCCAAGGTTCGTGAACTTGAACGTCAATATGCTCAAGCGAAAACATCAGTTTTATCTGACCCATTGACTAATGCAAAGCAGTTTTTTAAAACAAGCTAAGAAAATTAATTTTGTGAAGTCAACTGGGACAGATACATTGAAAAGTTTTTCGAACTGTTCTAATTTTAGAATTTTACTTGAAAAAGAAATCTGAATTATCTGATGAAATTGCTAAGAGCATGACCAAAAATTTGAGTCATCATCAAACTTCTGCGTCATTCGTTCCAACTACCTCTCAACATCATCGTGTAAACATGCGAAGCTGCTTTCTTTGCGGTCAGCATGGTCATGTAGTGAGGAATTGTAGTCAGAAGAGCTATCAGAATCTTCATCCTTTTATCAAGGACCATTCTAAGCCGGTTATTGTGGTAAAGGAGATTCTAAAACGACCTATGTCGTATGCTGATGATACTCATATTATGTTTTCTGATGTACATCCTCGAAAAGTGGTTCATATGAATGAAACTCGTGGTTCTGTTAAACCTAAGTTTATTCATGTTCCACCCTTATGCAAGAATGAAAATTCAAATGTGGTTCAATCCGCTTACTTAAGACGAAAGTCTAGGAAGCCTGTTACTTATTCTCAAGTTGCTGAACAACAATTGAATGCAACTAAGGTTAATTTTTCTCAAGAAAACCAAAAGGTGCCCAAGACTGAGGCCTGGGCTGCCTTTTTGAACTAATCATTTTCTTTTGTGTGTAGGGTTCATCCAAGACCATTTCTCGTCATATTTCTGGAAATCTCAACCTTTTATCAAATGTGAGAAATATTCAAGGGGGTTATGTGGCGTTTGCTGGGAATTCTGGAGGTATGATCACACAGGAAGGTGATGTTTCAAATGGGAAGATTACGTTTGAGAAAGTTAACTATTGTGATAAAGTGGATCATAATTTATTGAGTGTGTCGCAAATCTGTGATAAGCAATACACTACAGTATTTACAGAAAAAGAGTGACTGATCTTGAAACCGGGTTATGTGATTCCCGAGGACATGGTTATCATGCGATCACCACGATCAAATGATATTTATGTCTTGAATATGAATTCTAAAGTATCTACATCGATCGAAACGTGTTTTGTCTCGAAAGCAACCGAGAAAGACTCAGTGCTTTGGCATCGAAGAATGGGTCACATACATGTTCAAAAGATGAATTATTTAGTGGCAAATGATCTGGTAGATGGGGTATCGTTAAAGAACTTTAAGTTATCCGATCAATGTGTTGCTTGTAAGAAGGGCAAACAGAAGAAGAAACCACACCCATCTAAGTTATTAAGTTCCATTGATAATCCGCTTGAACAACTTCATATGGATTTGTTCGGTCCAGTGAATCGTGCGAGTATTTCTGGAGACTGGTATTGCCTATTAGTGACTGATGATTATTCAAGATACTCATGGGTCTTATTTATGAGTTCGAAAGATCAAACGCCTGTTTTGGTACAAAACCTTATCACTAAAATCGAATCACTTTACAAACAAAATGTGAGGAGAATTCGCAGTGATAGTGGAACTGAATTCGAAAACACTATATTGGATTTCTTTTGTCTCCAAAAAGGAATTCACCGTGAATATAGTGCACCTTATGTACCTCAACAAAATGGCGTTGCTGAAAGAAAGAATAGAACCTTGATTGAAGCTGCAAGAACTATGCTTGCTGATTCTAAGTTTCCTGTTCAGTTTTGGAATGAGGCGGTGAATACGGCTTGTTATGCACTCAATCGTGTTCTAACATTTAAATGACTCAAGAAGACCAGTTATGAATTATTGAATAATCGTAAGCCTAACTTAAAGTATTTGGAACCTTATGGGTGTCCTTGTACTATGTTATAAAGGGATGTGGGTAAATTTGATGAAAAGGCCATTGAAGGTTATTTCTTGGGGTATGCGTCTCCTAAGAAATGGGTTTTTAATTTTACGTCTGTTTGTGTTGAAGAGTGGTACCATGTTGACTGTCAAAAGTACACCACTCCTCCACAAAGGAAAGGTCCCGACTGGATGTTTGACTACGATGGCTTGTTCAATTCATTTACTCCATCAACCGATCATCCAGATGAAGATTTAGTCCGTGCTTATTTTGAAGAACATTTAGAAATTCCAAGATTTGCAAGTTCAAATGATGTTGAAGCTCCATTGGTTGCTCCAACTGAAGAACCTGACAATGAGTCTCCTGTTCATCATGATAATTCTTCTACTTCATCTGATGATAATGCAATTGTGGATCAAGTTATTGAACTTGACAGTGATGTTTCGTCTCCTGAATTGGGTGAACATTACACTAATTTATTTGAAAATGTTGCTGTTTCTGAAAATCCTACTCTCAGGATTCATAATTACTATCCACATGAAAACATTATTGGAGACCTTGATGTGGGAGTTCAGACATGACATCAAGTTGCTTCTTCAATTGAAAATAATGTTTTATGTGCTTATGCTGATTTACATTCCACTGGTATTGTAAATAAAGCTAAATTCTCTTGTTTTCTATCCCAAGTTGAGCCTACAACTCCTCGTGTGGTCTCTGCAAGATCCATCTTGGGTAGAAGCCATGCAAGAAGAATTACAGCAATTTGCACGTTTAGGTGTTTGGGATCTTATTGACAAACCTGCTAGAGTCAAGAAAGCAATTTCAACAAAGTGGGTATTTAAATGTAAGAAAAATGATCGTGAGGTAATTGTGAAAAACAAGGCACGTTTGGTGGGGCAAGGTTTTCATCAGCAAGAGGGTATTGATTACACTGAGGTTTATGCTCCAGTTGCAAGAATAGAGTCTATTCGAATCTTCCTGGCATATGCTACTTACAAGAATATCAAAGTGTATCAAATGGATGTTAAAAGTGCTTTTCTCAACGGTGAACTTCATGAGGAAGTGTTTGTTCTACAGCCTCCAGGTTTTGAAGATCCTGATTATCCTGACCGTGTTTACCGTTTAAACAAGGCATTATATGGTCTACATCAAGCACCGAGAGCTTGGTATGGCACGCTCGCCGACCATTTGACGGATAATGGTTTCAAACGTCGAACTGTCGACTGAACGTTGTTTTATAAGCATATTAGTGATGATCTTCTCCTTTTTCAGATTTATGTCGATGACATAATCTTTGGGTCTACAAATGATACATTGTGTAAGGAGTTCGAGAAGTTTAAGCAAAACAAGTTCGAGATGAGTTCGATGGGAGAGATGAATTTCTTTTTAGGGTTGCAGGTTCATCAGTCTGACAAAGGAATTTTCATTCATCAGACAAAATATGTGAACCATGTCTTGAGCCGATTCAAGATTACTGCCAGAAAAATCCCTTCTACTCCTCTTCCTGTGGGTCGCAATTTATCACCGGATGAATTGGAGGATACCACCCTCTATCGTGATTTGATTGGTTCTTTAATGTATTTAACTACTTCTCGACCCGACATAATGTTTGCTGTTTGTTTATGTGCTAGGTACCAAGCTAGTCCCCGAGTGACTCACCTAGTTGCGGTAAAGAGAATTCTTCACTATTTGAGGGGAAATCCAGACATCGGGTTGTGGTACCCCAATGATGATACTTTCGATCTTACTGCTTATTCTGATTCAGACTATTGAGGATCCAAGATCAATTTCAAGTCTACTACTGCGGGATGTCAATTCTTAGGAAGCCGGCTTGTTTCCTGGCAGTGTAAGAAGCAGACAACGGTCTCCAATTCAACCGCCGAAGCTAAGTATTTTGCATCCTCGAGTTGCTGTTCCCAGGTTTTGTGGATACAACAACATCTTCGCGACTACGGTTTGAAGTTTCTTACTACTCACATCTTGATTGATAATTCTGTTGCCATTAGTATCACCAAGAATCCCGTACAACATTCTAAAATGAAACATATCGAAATTCGATATCATTTTATACGAGATTGTTATGAAAAGAAATTAATTGATCTTGAGAAAGTGCACACTGATTTTCAAAAAGCCGATCTATTTACCAAAGCGTTTGATAAAACACGTTTTAAATTTTTGTTTGGTTTAAATGGATTGAAGACCCTTCCTGAGATCCTAAAGTTAGGATGATTATCTTTATTCTAGTTTGTTCTAGTTTTAATTTTTTTTTTTGTTTTTAGGTTTTAGGGGGTGAATTCTAGAAAATACAAAAATACTGTGCTTTTTGTTTGTATAGATAAAATCCAAAAACATTAAAAAATTTTGAAAATACCAAAAAGATTGTGATTTCTATTTGTACAGATAAATTCTGAAAAAGTCAAAATGAATGTGAATTTTCTTATTTTGTAAAGAAAAATCTGAAAAGACAAAAAGATTGTGTTTTTAAGTTTGTAAAGAGAAAACCAAAAAGATTTTTGCTGATGTTCGCTGAAAATTATGTTATTTGCTTCTATTTTGAAGGACATATACTTGTATATGTTTGGTCCTGATAATTTCTTGTAAATCTTCGGGTTTACCATTTACCTGACAAATGGATAGTACTTGGGGCGTTCGTTAAGCTTTCTACTTTATTTTTAGCTGAAAATTTAGTCAGTTATTTAACTTTGTGAAGCGTGCTTGCACGTTTTGGTCCTGTTCTCTACTTGTAGATGGATAGGATAGCCATTTATTTATAAACTTAAATTAACTGGGGAAATTAAAATCATTTTGCTATATGCTCCTAAAAATTTTGAGTTTTTGAAGCAAAAAGATAAAATGATAGTACATTGATTATTTGACCCCAAATCCAGAAAGAAATAAGCTTAAAATACTGAGTGATTAATCATTGGTGCATTGATAGGTCTTAAACAAGCTGTTAAGAGTAAAGTAAGTGATATAAACTTAAATAAAAGCCAAATTAAAAGAGGTGTTAGTCTCTAGCAAATGTCTCGGTGAAGATGACAGAAATGTAATAACCGGTCATACTCAAGCCTTATAGTTGTTGATCACTCAAAAATATAATAAAGCAAATAACAAGCGTTAGAATTCTGGACACTGTGAGTCTTTATGCGGCTTAATCATCTGGGTATTCATAAGCATGAATATTTCACTCGCTTTCTAGAGAAAAAACTTAATCACTGCTGTACTTCGTACAATCCAAATTACTGACTTGATCAAAATCCGCTGTTAGTCATATAATTGTTCCTCCCTTGCGTGCGTCTCAATACCAATAAGAAACGGACCCAGGGGATACACTGTATGTAAGCCAACAGATGGACTCGTGCATACTCACTCACATTAAAGGAAACCTGATGCATTGCTCAAAATTTCTCAATTGTTAAAAATTTTGATAAACATTATAATGGTTTAAGTCAAGTTGGGGTGATTTGGCAAAAATCAAATTAAGCTTGAACCGAGATTAGGGGCTGATAGTTTCTGATATTCTGTGCGCTAATTGAACCATAAATCATATCACATAGATGCTCGAACGTTTTTTATAAGATTTAAGTGGACAACAATATCAATGACCGACTTAACGCCAGTTGTAATATCGCTGAAATATAAAACTGTGATGGAAGGGCATTTTGGTCAATATGACTCTCTGCTCAAAAAAAAAAGAAAAAAAAAAGGATTTGAACTACTTTTGATAAATCATTGAAAAAACACAAAAAGATTGTCTATTTTTAATATTCGGATACTTCTTTGTAAATACATTCTTATTTTTACACAAAATACCAAAATATTTTATCTTTCTTTCTTGACATATTTTTTTAATGATTTTAATTTATGTTTCGTAATAGTGAAACGTTCTTTAAAGTATTTGATTACCGGGATAAATAGGTTCCTGATAATTGTTTTAAGTTAAAATTTTTAATTATTTAATGGTTCGAGATGATATTGATAAGTCTATGTTGAACAAGAATGGTTTACGCCCACCATACAAGTATCTTCTTCATGTTTTAGTTCATTGTATGAGTGGTCGACGTGGTGGATTTGACGAATGTAGAATTACTATACAGTCAGCTTTTGTTGCTCTTATTCTCAACACGCCATATAACTACTCTGAGCTAGTCTATGATCATCTGAAAGAACAAGTTCAACAAACACTTCAAAAGAAGAAATTTTTGATGTATCCTCGGTTTCTATAGCTGATCATTCAAGACTTAATTCCCAATTTAGTCATTGATCAAACTCAGGTAAATGATGTGTTTCCTATGGAAGACATGAAAGTTGATACCGTACATAGGATGTTGGTTTATAGAAAGGAGACGCCAAAGAATAAACGAATGATTGGTCATATTATTAATCCTAATTGTTTATGTCCTCCTAATGAACGCTTGATCTATGATGACTTGGATTCTGAGCGTGAAGGGGGAGAAGGTGGGAACGATGATGATGGGAATGATGATAGTAATGATGGTGGTGGTGGAGCTGGTGATGCTGCCTTCCAAGAGCAACAAGAGATAGTAAATGCTGCATTAGCTGCCACCATTGCAGCTCAACAGAAACGTAAGAGGAAAGGGAAAGCGGTGGCAACTGAAGAGCCAGCGAAAAAAAGACGTGTTTCAGCAAGGGCTGGGGTGATTATTGGTGTACCACCACCTTGTCAATCGACGCCTCAACGCTCGGTAATGCCGCCAACTACTAGCACTCCTATACTTACTTTGACAACGACGTTGGTGTCCCATGAGAGGCTTGGTTTAATCCCTCAAATGGCGTTATCTGAGATACCAAGGCATCCTGCTACATTATCTACTGTCCCTCCAACACCATCTATGAGGCCTTCTCCTCCTCATCCTCCTACTCCACCTCCTCCAAATGATGTCTCGTTTATAAGAATCACTCGGCCTCAGGGACCAATCCAACCTGTTCATCCATCACTATACAACTTGCCACCAAACCGTCAGACTGAGATGTTGTTGAATATTCTCCACCTTTATGAAAATCAAATGGCAGCCGACCATCATAATCAAGAACGTCTTATGGAGAATCAACGACGGATGATGAGTTATATCTCATTTTGTCAGAAGGAGACTAAAGCGCTGCGGGCGATTGTTGAGTCTCAGGGGGTGAAAATGAAAGAACAAGAAGAATTGATCTTACAGTTGACTTGCAAAGAAGATGCCCTAAAGAAACTCAAAAACGATGATCAAGATCCGGACGAGTCTCGTGTAGGAGGTGAGCCTAAACAATCGCACGGCTCATCTTCCGGCGCTGGTACTAGTGGTGGTGAAGACTCGGGAAAACAAGTTGTTGTGTATCAGGATCCAACTGCTTCTAAACCAATTGAGATGATTGCAGCCAACACTGTGATATTTTTAGATGGTTCGGGGGTGGTTAGAAGTGTGGTGAATAAGGATGAGATCTAGGTGGGTGAGTTTGTTGATAAGTCTCTGACACGAGAGTAGATTTCCATACTGCTTGAGTTAAATGATGAACAATTAACCGTGTTAGAGATTGAGCCTGATGTCGAGGTGTTAAATGAGGAAGGTATAGAAGATGATCTGCCTATTTAGATGAATACGGATTTTATTTATGAAGATGAGGATGTTGAGATGGAAGATGTAACTGCTGAGGAGTATCCGGACTTGTTTCAACACACTAATGTTGATCAAGGTGCTCCGATATTTGATGAACAGACGGTTAAAGCGGCAGAAGACGAATTAGAAAACATATTGAAGTGTAAGCGGACAGTTCATTCACTTGAAGTCATAACTGATGATGATATTGCAAGATGGTTCAAACGCCAGAAGGTGGGTAAAATTATCAGTGTGTATCGATATGTTGATCAAGAACGGAAAGGCACTGCTGCTGCATGGGTTAAAGAAAACCAAATGACCTCTTTCAAGACTGTTTCCAAGGTACATGGTGATATTATCTCATGGCTTTATGATCCTGAGCTTAAAGTATGTATAATTAAGTGGGAGAAGGGGATCCAGTACTACGAAACGATGAATGATGTACTTTTATCAATCGTGGGATGTTCGTACCCTCACGAGACGTCCATTTATCAATCGTGGGGGTTACCGGACTGCTTAGTGTTTTCATCAACACTTACTGTTCGGGGTCAATCATGGCTTTAAGTTTTTCAAGCCACAGGTCCCGAGATGCAAACGCATTGATGAGATTGATCCAAGGACTGGCTGGAGGAAGCTTGTCCTTAAGGTAAAGCCGCCAAAGACGATGAAGCGGGTTCCTGTGAAGATGATGCCCCAACAGATGCATCTCGCATTCAACCGCTGGTACTATGACAATCGTACTGGCGAGGCCGTCATTGTACTTGGCAAAGGTCTGAAGACTGAACTTATCAAGATAATCGACCCGATGTGGTTGGTTAATTTATCAGAGACCGACAATGACGTGCTACACAGGAAATAGATTCTGATCGAGCGCAACGAAGACTACGACCTGGCTATGCAATTCCAACGCGTTGTGCGTGTGTGTCATGAACATGGAATTCATAGTTGCAGAGACTGGCAGCCCAAGCGCTTCAAGTAATTTAAAGACAAAGAGCTCAAGACGAGGGGGTGTCTGTTAGTGCACGGTTTTGCGTCTTGAGTCTTTGTAACTACCGTTAACGTATTTGTTTTATATTTAATGTAATAATTAGGTTAATTATTGTCTAGTTCGTTATATGTAAGGTCTAGTTCGATAGGGGATGTTAGCGAACTAAGACTTAAGCTTATTCCCTCCTGATTCGTTAGGAAATGTTAACGAATCAGGGGGTGCTTCGTCTAATTTATGTATGTAACGAAGTAGCGTCTGGTTCGCTAGGGGATGTTAGCTAACCAGACCTATCTTCTATATATAGTGAACACTGTTCACATTTAATTTAAGTTTTGAGTTAACTAACGAACCCCTGTCCAGATTCTCTCTCAATTCTTTATCCAAACATTATAACATTATACTGATAATACATAAGCATATATAACACTGAATCTAAGGTAAGTATGAGTTAGATCTATAATTAAGGTATTGATCGATTATTCACATATCTTAGATCTGTTATTGTTATTAGATTGATACTATCTGGGTTCCAACAGTTACTGTTATATTTTAGTATAACGTCTGACGGATAGTTTCAATAAAGTGATAACGATATTATATATATATATACTTATATATATATTTTACGAGTTTTAACAACGGTCCGGGTTTGTAAAAGGTTGGTTTTTGGATGTAAAAGATTGAAAACAAACTAAAATAATTTGTATTTAACATAATAATGATTTTATTTATTTTATAATTATTTGTAAACATATATTTGATCTATTAAAACTATTAGAATGGTTTATAATCAAAAATAAAATGGATCTGCAATGACCCGGGTTCGAACCCGGGTCTCCATGGTGACAGTAAGAGTACACAACCACTAGACCAGACAAGATTTGTGCTTAAAAGATGGAAACTGTTGAATATAAACAAGTCTTAAACTTCATATTCTTCCTCATTCAAACCCTAGATTCAATATTCATAATCCGTTCAATGTTTGCCCGATTTATGTTAGGGGTTTTATTATACGCTTAAAAACAATAAGATTTCATATAACAATTACCTTTAAAAGTTACGGATTGATGACGAACTAGACTCGGCCGGAATAAAACTTGATGAACGGATTGAAGGCTGTGGGTAATTTTTTGTGTAATGTAATGTTTACAGTACCTTTGGACGAAGATTAGTGTTCTTTTTATAGTTTTAGTTAAACCGATCAGTGTCTAATTTGAGTTTTCACGTTCTTGATTATAGACTGGCGGTTGGGATTAATTCATGTTAATTAGGTTATAAATGATGAAATAAATTGCGTGTTAATGTTTAGAGTTAGTGGAGATGTCGTTTGGTTGGATTAACGGGTCGAACGGACTATAATATGGCATTTTAAATGGGGAGGGGAACGGCTGGGGGGTTGGGTAATTAATATATATATAAACTTTTATTATATTTTAAATACAATGTTACACTTATAGCCCTTGAACTTTTATTCACTTCATAATTTGTTTTTAAACCTTAATTTATCTTTTGAACCTTGATCTTTATCAACATACATAACTAGCTTAAACTTTATATTTTTAATATCTTTGGATTGTTTGCGATTTATACCCGAATACTTTGACTTTGATTATTTTATAAACTTTTAAGGCTCGGAGATTCGTTAATTAAATAATACGAATAGAAAGTGAACATAAAGGAACTTGAAATTTGGTATAACTTGATGAATCTCATAAAAACAAATACATTGTAACAACTAAACGAGTTGATTTAACGAATACAAATACGAAAAATTGACAAATGTCACAGCATTCCCTACTTTTGAGAATCTCGTCCCGAAATTAAGTATAAGAATCCATAACAAAAGATGAGGATACTTTGTTTGCATTTGATCTTCTCGTTCCCAAGTGAATTCAGCGCCACGCTTGGATTCTAACGAACCTTTACCAAAGGTATACTGCTATGTTTAGTTTCCTTGTCTTTGCGATCAATGATTTCTACTAGTTTTCGAAAAAGTGCATTGTTTCATCGATGCGCACTTCATCGAGTGCTACATGGAGGTTTCCCTCAGCAAGACATTTCTTCAGATTTGAAACATGAAATGTCGGATGAATGTTAGAAAGCTCTAGAAGAAGTTCGAGTTTGTAAGCAACACTACCAACACGAGCAAGGATCTTGAAAGGTCCAACGAAACGAGGAGATAGTTTGCCTTTCTTGCCAAAATGAACAACACCTTTCCAAGGATATAACTTAAGAAGGACACGGTCACCAACATTAAACTCATGAGGTCGTCGTCGGTTATCAGCGTAACTCTTTTGATGGCTACGAGCGGTTAAGAGGTTTTGCTAGATTTGAGTAATTAAATCAATAGTCTCTTGAAGAAGTTCCGGACCGGTGATTTGGGTTTCACCAATTTCATTCCAACATATAGGTGATCGACATTTACGACCATAGAGAGCTTGAAATGGAGCCATACCGATACTCGAATGAAAACTATTATTGTACGAGAACTCAATCAAGTGAAGATGAGAATCCTAGTTTCCATTGAAATCCATGAGACATGACCTAAGCATGTCTCGAGCGTTTGAATTGTTCCCTCGCATTGTCCATCAGTTTGAGGATGATAGGCGGTACTAAGATCCAATCGAGTTCCCAACGCATTTTGAAGCGATGACCAGAATTTAGAAGTAAAACGACTATCATGATTGAAAATGATACGCAGAGGTATACCATGACGACAAACAATAAGCTGAACATAGATATGAGCGAGTTGATCAACCGAAAACTTTTCGTTGATCGGGATGAAATGAGAGGACTTAGTCAAATAGTCGATTATAACCAAATACCGTCGTGGCGGTTCCGAGTAGTCGGAAGCTTGAACACAAAATCCATAGAGATATCCTCCCATTTCCAAACAGGGATGTGTGGTTGAACGAGCAAACCAGATGGTCGTTGGTGCTCGACCTTAACCTTAGCGCAAGTAAGGCATTTTCTTACATATAATGCGATGTTTTTCTTCATACCGGGCCACCAAAATGTGGACCGTAAATCAAAATACATCTTATCCGCACCGCGATGAATAGAATATCAAGACTTATGAGGTTCGCCCATGAAAATGTGGGAAGATCGTCACGATTAGGAAGCCACAAATGATTGAGGTAATACAAAAAACCATCGCGCTTAGTTTTAAGTTGATTCTAGGCACCACAGGACATTTCATCGTACATATTACCCTCGTTGACAGAGACATGTTGGGCTTCAAAGATACGAAGTTGGAGATCGGTTTGAACAGTCACGCTATGAAGCAGAATTGATTTCGCATGAGTCTTTCGATTAAGGGCGTCGGCTACAATATTTGCTTTACAAAGATGGTAATGAATTTCGCAGTCGTAGTCTCTAAGTAGTTCATCCAATGTCGTTGCCGCATGTTTAAATCTTTTTAGTCGAAATTATGTTGAAGACTCTTATTGTAGGTGAATACCACGCACTTATTGCCACAGAGATAATGTCTCCAGATTTTTAACGCAAATACAACAGCACCAAGTTTGAGATCGTGCGTTGTATAATTCTTTTCATTAACCTTAAGTGTTCGTGAAGCATAAGCGATAAATTTACCCCATTACATAAGGACACAACCAAGGCCTTGATTAGAAGCATCGCAATATACAACAAAATTCTCACTGCCCTCGGGGAGTGAAAGGATCGGTGCATCGCAAAGCATGCGCTTAAGAGTTTGAATAGCTTCATCTTGCTTTGGCCCCCATTCATAGGGTTTATCCTTGTGAGTTAATGAGGTTAGGGGCAAAGCGATTTTGGAAAAATTATGAATGAAGCGACGATAGTAGCCCGCAAGTCCAAGAAATGAACGAACTTTTGTAGGAGTGGTTGGAGTTTTCCAATTCTTAATGGCTTCGATTTTAGCTGGTACAATGTGTATACCCTTTTCGTTTACTATATGCCCTTAGAACGGAATTTCTTTCAACCAGAACTCTCACTTTGAGAACTTAGCATAAAGCTATTCCTTCTTTAGGAGATCAAGGATGGAATGAAGATGTTTCTCGTGCTCGGCTTTGGACTTGGAATAAATAAGAATGTCTTCAATAAAAACAATCACGAATTTATCTAGGTAAGGTTTGCATACGCGGTTCATGAGATCCATAAATACCGCGGGTGCATTGGTTAGCCCAAAAGGCATAACCGTAAATTCTTAATGCCCATAACGAGTCCAAAAAGCGGTTTTGGGTATGTCATCTTCATGCACACGTAGTTGATGATAACCCGAATGAAGATCAATATTAGGATAACGATTTTTTATTGTGAGCTTGTTGAGCTCGCGGTAATCGGTGCACATGCGGAAGGATCCATCTTTCTTCTTGATGAAAAGAACGGGTTTGCCCCAAGGAACTGAAATAGGGCGAATAAACCCTTTGTCCGAAAGTTCTTGTAGCTGATTATACAACTCTTGCATCTCAGAGAGAGCAAGACGATAAGGAGCCCTAGCAATCGGGGTTGCACCAGGCATGAGATCAATTCGAAATTCAACTTCACGAACAGGAGGAAGACTAGAAACATCCTCGGGAAACACTTCAGGATACTCACGGGAATGTCCTCAATTTTATATTCCTTCTTTCCCACCACATGAGCTATGAATGCTACATACTTCTTGCGTAAGTACGTCTGGGCATGAAAACAAGTGATAATATTTAGGCTCGAGGGGGATGGATTTTCACCAAAGACACGAAGGATTTGACCATCGGCAAGCGGAATACGGATGAACTTCTCGAAGCAAACAGTTTCAACACGTTGAACAGCTAGCCAGTCCATGCCTACTATGATGTCGAAACTTCCCAATTGCATAGGAATGAGGTCGATTGAGAAGTTGTGGCCGTTAAAATTTGCAAATCCAAAAACCTGTGTCAATTGTTCCATATTTACCATTAGCTACCTTGACAGAATATTGAGTTCTTAAGCTTAGATCGGGATTTAGCAAGTAAAGGCTCAAATTCAAAAGACATAAAGCTCATATCGGCACCAGTATCAAATAAAATGGTTGCAAAGTGGTCATTTACGAGAAACATATCGTTCACCACATCGCCTTTTTGCTCAGCTTGATTGGCGTTAATCATAAAGGCACACCACGATTTCCTTGAGGAGCTTGAACGACTTGACCACCTTGTGGTGTAGGAGCTATAATGGCGGGATGCGGCTGAACTTGAGCTTGGTTAGCCAACAATGGTGGAACCTGTGGCTTATAAGCTTGCTGGGTTTGGTACGTCTGAACCTGGTACAATGGAGCTGGAGCAAGTTGAAGGGTTTTCACATGTGCGATTCGTGGACATGTGTTGCGAAAGTGGTTAGGATCACCACAATTATAGCAAGCTCGCATCTGATTTATGGGTTGAACATATGGCCCAGGACGGGGGTTGGGTTTAGTGAACCTTTGAGGAGCAATTGGTGCAATTGTGATCTCTCAACAAGTGGCACTAAAGTGTCCAAAACGGTTGCAATGATTGCACTGATGGTACGCCGTTCTAGCTGAATGATGTCGTTGGCAACTGTTACACAATAGATGAGGTCCGTTGTAGGGTTTCCTAAGTGGTGGGGCAAAGTTGGGTTGGGTTGCAGTTTTTTGGGTTAGCGCATAATTCTTGCATTTTCTATGGTTTAAGGAATGAGAAGGCTTGGTGGCTCGGGTTTCGACTATTTGAGTTCGGTAGAGGGTTTATCAGCAGGTTTCTTCGATTTCTTCGATGTCAAAGTCCCGGATTTAACATGATTATCAGTTAAAGTTGCAGCAAGGTTAATCGCGCCACCTAGTTCCTTGGGAGCACTACTTAAGATACTATCTTGAATTTGTCTTGGTAGTCCCCGAATGTACTTATCGATGGCACGCGAAGTTGGGGTAACAAGGTGAGGTACCAACACACTGAGTTCATTGAAACGAGAAGTGTAAGATGCATGCTCACCAATCTCTTGCTTGAGGTTCTAAAACTCATCTTCCATGTTCATAAGCTCACTTGGAGGGCAGAACTGCTTGGTCATCAGTTCTTTCAATTCGTCCCATGGCATAGCCATGGTAGCTTCAGCACCACGGGTTGCCTTTTCCTTCACCCACCAGGTAAGTGCCCACTTTGCAAATACACTTGTAGCAAAACGGGGTCGCTTGTCATCGGGACACTCAATGTGGAGGAATTTGCTCCCCATTTATTCGTACCACTAAAGTAGGGCAGTGGCACCTTCAGTCCCATCAAACTCTGGGCGTTTGGTACTGGTGAAAGTCTTAAACGAATAGTGAGATGCTTCAGGCTCGCTTGAAGCAGAGGTGATATTAGAAGAAAGATTCTGGTGAATTTAAGTCATCATGTCGGGAAGGACCGCGGCTAGTTGTTTGGTTATCTGAGCGATCAACTTGTGGCTAGAGGTTTCAGAAGAATGGCGCTTGTTTAAATGGAGAGACATTCTATGAACAATGGTGACGAAAATCGTGAGACTCAGAATAGGGTGTGGTATAAAAATCCTTGTTAAAGTTTTCTTTAAAAGAAATAAATAATTATAACAATGGTAATAAATCTTGTGTGGAACTTTAGAGTTTTCATTAACCACCATGGACTCTTATGTTCCAAAAACCAAAGGAACTCGAAATCAAATTGAACCGAAAGCTGGGTATTCGTGTACAGACTTCTAGTTAAAACACATTGTAAAACATAGAGGGTCGGAGTCACACGTTGCATGGACCACCATGACTTGCGTGACATCCTTAGGAATGCAACCATATTATTTTCACAAAGAGAACATGGTCACGTTTGAAAACTTAAATTTGTGATTCATATGGCGTTGAAAGTGGTATGCTTTTGCTTAATAGAGTTCATGCCCTTTCCTAACTCTCCTGGTAAGAAATTGGGTCCCTCGTCTGATTGGGATTTATACGCATTTCTTATCCTAGGTTTCAGTAACCTTGGTGTCAAGAGTTTCGTAAAACAAGCACGTCCCCCCTTACAGTTTACTACATACCCGCCATATAGAACCATCTTTAAGAAGAATAAATATCAAAACACCACAATTAAAATCAATAATTGAAAATGTTGGAAAAATATTTGTTTTTAGGCATAATTCTTGGACTTGTGTGTGCTTTGTGTACATGAGGCGCAAATGAATTGGAAATAAAATATTAAGCAAGTGCATTGAATAATCACATAAGGCTCACAAAATTTTCTAATTCATACAGCCTAAACAGTTAAGCAAATTAACTATAACTAACTAGAAAACTACGTCTAGTGTCTTATCTTATAATCACGGCTCTGATACCAATCTGTAACACCCCGGCTAAAGCGGAATACGCCCGGGTGTGACGTACAAATTGTTCAAAACACATGTGGCACTATTACGTGACAATATTATCATTAATTCATTCAAATGCATCAAGTACACAAGTTGTTTCAAATAAGGATATTAATATGAAAATAAACGTTCAATTCTTATTCATAACATCCTAGGTTTAGTGTCTTCATCCGTTTCATCCTCTAATAATTGTACCTGTAACATATATATAAAATAATGTCAACTAACTTAATAGTTGGTGAGTTCACACAGTTAAAATACTACATAAAAACCATACAATTCGATAATAAGGGTTCTTTACACTCGAATCAAAGGTCCTGAGTGTAAAGAATAAAAGAAGGTCTTTTCAAGTTGGGATGGTGAACCAACGTACTCAGATCAAGGTCCCTTTTCCACTCGAAACACGGTCCTGAGTGCAAAGGGGGACGTATGATCATACTTATCGAAGAAATTCATGCACGTAATATTTGAGCAAGTAACAAGTAAACACACAAGTCCACGATGCGAATTGTAGTTTGTAATAAGAAAAAATATGTAAATGGATTTGAATACGATATATATGTTACCCCCAAAAGTAGTAAATGAGTAAAAATGGGTATGAGAAACTCACCTTTGAAATTGATAAAACACTTGGAAACGAATCGAGAAGCGCGTTATACGAAACCAAAAGTTCGAATCTCACGAGCTAAAATAATAAGAAAACGAGAATTACTAACAAACTAATGGAAATATCATGTCGGTTTTATGGTTCTTATTTCTTTATTGTTCGTATATATACTTTTGCACATTTTAACATATTTATAATTATAATATTATTTATAGGTTGAATATAATAATGTGTACGAGATTTTAGTGTTACCGGTATATTTTAGTATAACGTCTGACGGATATTTTCAATAAAGTGATAACAATATTATATTGTATATATCCATTTATATATGTATATATATATTACTAGTTTTAACAACGGTTCGGGTTTGTAAAAGGTTGGTTTTTGGATGTAAAAGATTGAAAACAAACTAAAATAATTTGTATTTAACTTAATAATAATTTTATTTATTTTATAATGATTTCTAAACATATATTTGATCTATTAAAACTATTAGAATGGTTTGTAAAAAAATAAAATATGGATCTGTAGTGACCCGGGTTCGAACCCGGGTCTCCATGGTGACACTAAGAATACACAACCGCTAGACCAGACAAGATTTGTGTTTAAAAGATGGAAACTGTTGAATATAAACAAATATTTAACTTCATCTTTTTCCTCATTCAAACCCTAGATTCAATATTCTTAATCTGTTCCATGTTTTCCCGATTTATGTTAGGGGTTTTATTATACGCTTAAAAAAATACGATTTCATATAATAATTACCTTTAAAGGTTATGGATTGATGATGCACTAGACTCGGTCGGAATAAAACTTGATGAACGGATTGAAGGGTGGGGGTAAGTTGTTTGAGTAATGTAATGTTTGTAGTACCTTTGGATGTAGATTAGTGTTCTTTTTACAGTTTTAGTTAAAACGATCAGTGTCTAATTTGAGTTTTCATGTTCTTGATTATGTTAGTGCACGGTTTTGCGTCTAGAGTCTTTGTATTTATCGTTAATGTTTTATTTTTTAATTAATGTAATATTTAATGTTCATAAGTAACTAGTTCGTTAAGGTTAAGTCTAGTTCGCTAGGGATGTTAGCGAACTAAGATATTATAATGTATTCCCTCCTGATTCGTTAGGGGATGTTAACGAATCAGAGGGTGGTTCGTTATGTTAATTTATGTAACGAAGGGGAACCTGGTTCGCTAGGGGATGTTAGCGAACCAGATCACCTTCTATATATAGTGAACTACTGTTCACTTTAATGTAAGTTTTTGAGAATAATAGAAAGGATTTTGAGTAATTGCTCTCTCTCAAGCTTCACCTTAACATTATACATCTAATATATTGATAATATATACACACACATAACATTAAATCAAGGTTAATTATAAGCTAGATCTTTAATAGTATTAATCGGATATTCACAGATCTGAGATATGTTAATTGTTAGTGATTGTTAATCCGGGATCCAACAAGTGGTATCAGAGCCGTTGGTGCTCTTTACACTTGATTTTATGTGTTGATTGTTATTGTTATCAAGTTTTTCGGTTTTTGTTTGATTTTGAATCAATTTGTGTTTAGTTTGGTTGAATTATGGACGGATTGAATGGAATTTGTGTTGGTTAAGGTATTGGATAGGTGTGGATTAAGAGAGATTGAGGTTTGATTTGGATTTTTGTGGTTTGGTTTTGGTTTTGGTTTAAGTCCGAAACACGGGTTTTTTTTTGGTCAAATTGATTTGGTTTAAGGTGTTAATCTGTTATGAGGTTATGTGTATTGGATTCGGATTTGGTTTACGAGTAGATTGGTAGGTTATTTGTGCATTTTGGTTGAGTAACGAGGTTGTATTACGAATTTGGTATTGTTGAGTTTCTGGGTTTGATCTTCAAAATTTCTGGAAATTCGTTTGAAGTTTTGAAGATTTGAAGATGAATGTAATTCGTTATCTTCTTCTTGGTGTTTCGTTATCAACAGTGTTAATTCGCTACCCAGTTCGTTAATCAATTCGTGTGAGTTATTGATTCGTGTTCTCTAGTTCGTTAACTAGATTAACCGATTCGTGTGACACGTGTTCTTCTTGGGATTTGTGTCATAACAACCTTTGCCACGTGGCATAAGGTGTCATAGTTTGTTACAAACGGTTGTAACAACCGGATTCACTATAGTGTGATTCACTAGTCTACTGTAGCTGATTCGTTATATTAATTCGCTAAGCATTTCTTAGTGATTCGTTACTGATTATCATTTGATTCTCTAAACTAATCCTTTGTGATTCGTTTAGTCAATTCGCTAAGTTGACTTGTGATTCGCTAAACCATCATCTTATTCGCCATTTGGATGATTCGTTAACCTTATTCGTGATTCGTGAAGTTGACTCGTTAAGTTGACTTTTGATTCGTTAAAACACTCACCTCATTCATTAAGGTGCTTCGTTACTGATTTGTCTTAACTTCGTTAAGGATTGATTCGCTATAACTATTCACAGTTCGCTATAACTGTTCACTGATTCGTTAAGCTATTTCATATCTGATTCGTTAAACACTTAAATTTTTCAAAAATGGCTTGTATGTATGCATTAGCGTCTCAAAATATGTTGATGCAACAGATGTTGCAACTTGATACCGAGATAGGTTCACATTCTAAATGTCCACGTTTGATGAAGTTCAGTGACTTTGCCAAGTGGGAACCTCGGTTTCGTGCACATTTGGGATCTGTTCATCCTGACTGCTCATATTGTCTTGATGAAGTTTATGTTGCACCAATGATTGGTGATGATACTATTGGGTATACTCCTAAAGCCGTTTCTTAATACTCACAAGAAGAGAAGAAAGCTTTAGAAATCAAGATAAAAGCATATTCTACTTTGACTATGGCATTACCAGAAAATATTTTTCATCAAGTTGGTAGTATCAAGAGATGTGCGTCTTTATTTCAACATCTGCGTATGAGAAGCATGGGAAACACAGCTAAGAGTAAGAAAGTGATGCTCAAGTTTTAGTTTCGAAACTTTAACTTATTGAAAGGAGAAACAGCTGAAGAGATGACTACAAGATTTAGTCATTTAATTGCTGAAATGGACAAGATGAAAATGGAAATTTCTGAAAGAGATAAAATTGACACTATTGAAAGTGTGCTTCCAAGTTCCTACTCAACATTTCTAATGGTTTTGAAAGAAAATGATTATTTTCTGAATGAAGACTTGACGGCACTTGAATTTCTACAAAAGATCGAAGCTAGAGAATATGATCTTAAGTGTCAAAAATCCTCCAAAGAAAATCAAGATCCAGCTTTCTATGGTGGAAGTATGCCTCTTAGTTCAACGATCTCTCCAATCACTGCTTTTCTTACTCATGCTGCAAGTGAAAAAGAATCAGCTATGTTTAATGATCCAAAAGTTTGTTTCTACTTTGTTGGTAATTCGGGTGGTTTTGAAAGTTCAACTAATACCAATCCATTTACTACACCACCTAGTGTTAATATGAAGGAAGCTGAGCAAAATTTTGCTTTTCTGACAGGTTTTATGTCTTCATATGAAAACTTAGTGAGTAGTAAGATTGCCACTAGTGATTTAACAGATGAGGACTATGATCAGATAGATCCAGATGATTTAGAAATCATGGATTTAAAATGGAACATGGCTATGATCGTTCGTAAAGTTAAAAGATTCATGCAGAGAACTGGAAAAGATCTTCCAGCTTTAAATAAGAAGTTGGGTTTTGACAAATTCAAAGTAAAGTATTATAATTGTCAAGAATTTGAGCATTTCGCGAAGGAATGTGACAAACCATGGAAAGAATACACTGGACCTCGTGGTCAAAGTCAAAATGCTTCTACACCACGAGGAAGTGATGCTGAAAAGAAACCATCTTCTTCTACAACACAAGCAATGTTAGCAGATGGAACTGATTGGTCACAACGGTTATTATGCAATGATGTTCAAGCAAATTTGGCTATGTTCGGGTTACATAAAGATTGTCAAGATGCTACTGGTAGTGAGATGTCTTCTAATAACGATTCTGGATCTGATTCTGACGATTCTTGCAACAAGCCTTCTGAATCAACGTTTGCTTGTATGGCCAAGATCAATGAGGTTAGTAACTCTATTTCTGCTACTTCAGTTGTTAAAACATCATGTGTTGACTGTGAATCTAACAAATCTAAGTTAGAAGCATTGAAAAACCAAAATGATAATCTTATAAGAGAAATTGCTTCTCTTAAGGATACTTATCGACAATCTCTTGAATCTCAAAGGAAATCTCGAGAAAAGATTGAAGCAATGTCGACAAGTAACCACGATCTCAAAGTCGTGTTATCTGTGAAAATGACCATTAATGACCAAAAGTTTCAGGAAATTTTGAAACATCGTTCTAAGATAACTGAGCTTGAGATTGAGGTTCTTGAATTGAAGAATAAATCGGGGAAATTTAGAAATTCATCTTTATAGTTGAATGAAATTATTGAGGTATCTGGAAAACAAAAAGATTCAAAGAAAGGTATTGGTTTTGTTGAAATTCCACCACCTTTTCATAATGATTATAAAATTAATCCTTTTTCAAGAAAAGAAGAGGATTTGAGTCAAAAAGAATCTGTGATTTCTGAAAAACCTAAATTGGTTAAATCTGAAACTGTCAAACCCCAAGTTACTTCTCAAAAACCTCATGTGGAAAGTAAAAAGGTCTTTGTTGAAAATTTTGACAAAGTGATTATTGAGGATGTGTTTGAACCTGAGATTATACACAAGAATAAGAACATTCCTAGTTCTAATCATATTCTTTGTGAACCTCAAGAGTTTGAGGAAGCTGTGTATGGTTCATTCAAATCTCAAATAAACAAGGAAGAAACTGTGAAAACCAAACCAGTGAGGGCAAAGAAGTCAGTTAAACTAAAGATTTTTGACGAGGACTTAATGCGTTTTATTAATCCTCCAAGTTCTAAGTCTTCATCGGCTAGAGTTTTTAAGTTAAAGGGAATGGATACGATGTTCACTGAAAATGATATTCCAATAAGTATTATCAAACCTGAACTTATTGAGAGTGTTTTTGTCAATGAAACTTCAAAAATTCAAGAACTTGAACGTGTGTATGCTCAAACAAAAACATCAGTTCAATCTGACCCATTGACTAAGGCAAAACAATTTGTAAAACAAGCTAAGAAAGTTAATTTTGTGAAGTCAACAGGAACAGGTACACTTAAAAGTTTTTCGAACTGTTCTAATTTAGATTTTTATTTAAAGAAAAAATCTTAATTATCTGATGAGTTTGCTAAGAGCATGACTAAAAATGTGAGTCATCTTCAACCGTCTGCATCATTTATTCCAATTACTTCACAACATCATCATGTAGACATGCGAACTTGTTTCTTATGCGGTCAACAAGGTCATGTTGTAAGGAATTGTGGTCAGCAGAAATATCAGAATCTTCATCCTTTTATCAAGGACAAATCTAAGCCAATTCCATTGGTCAAGGAGATCCTGAAACGACCTGTGTCGTATGCTGATGATACTCATATTTTGTTCTCTAATGTGAATCCTCGGAAGGTTCTTCATGTCAATGAGACACACGGTCAAGTGAAACCAAAATTCATTCCAACTGAGTCCATATGTCAAAACAAGATTTTAAACATTGTTCAGGCAGCTTATTTAAGACGAAAGTCTAGGAAACCGGTAACTTATTCACAAGTGGCTGAACAACAGTTGAAATCTGTTAAAGTTAATGATAAAAGAGAAAACCACAAGGTGCCCAAGACTGAGGCCTGGGCTGCCTTTTTAAACTAATCACTTTTGTTTGTGTGTAGGGTTCATCCAAGACCATTTCTGGTGAAAACTGGATCATGGATAGCGGATGTTATCGTCATATCACTGGGAATCTCGACTTATTAACCAACGTAAGAAATATTCAAGGGGTTATGTAGCATTTGCAGGAATTCTGGAGGCATGATCACACAAGAGGGTGAAGTTTCAAATGGTCACATTACGTTCGAGAAAGTAAATTATTGTGACAAAGTTGATCATAACTTATTGAGTGTATCGCAGATTTGTGATAAAAAGTACACTACGATATTTACTGACAAGAATGTCTTATCTTGAAACTGGGTTATGTTATTCCCGAGGACATGGTTGTCATGCGATCACCACGATAAAATGATATTTATGTCTTAAATATGAGTTCTAAAGTATCCGCATCGATGGAACATGTTTTGTCTCGAAAGCAACCGAGAAAGACTCAATTCTATGGCATCGTAGAATGGGTCACATACATGTCAGAAAGATGAATTATTTAATGGCAAATGACTTAGTTGAGGGTGTCTCGTTAAAGAATTTTAAGTTATACGATCACTGCGTTGCATGCAAAAAGTGCAAGCAGAAGAAGTAGACACATCTCTCTAAGTTATTGAATTCCATTGATACTCCTCTTGAACGACTTCATACGGATTTGTTTGGTCCTGTGAATCGTGCGATTATTTCTGGAGACTGATATTGTCTTGTAGTGACTGATGATTATTCAAGATACTCTTGGGTGTTATTTATGAGTTCGAAGGATCAAACACTGGTTTTGGTACAAAACCTTATTACTAAGATCGAATCACTGTATAAACAAAAGGTGAGGAGAATCCGGAGTGATAACGGTACTGAATTCAAAAACACTATATTGGATTTCTTTTGTATTCAAAAGGGAATTCACAGAGAATATAGTGCACCTTATGTACCTCAACAAAACGGTGTTGCTGAACGGAAAAATAGAACTCTGATTGAAGTTGCACGTACTATGCTTGCAAGGCTTCCTGTCCAATTCTGGAATGAGGCAGTGAATACAGCTTGTTATACGCTTAATCGAGTTCTAACTGTGAAACAACTCAAGAAGATAAGCTACGAGATCTTAAATAATAGAAAACCTAATTTAAAGTACCTGGAACCATTTGGGTGTCTGTGTACAATTTTGAAGAAGGATTCGGGTAAATTTGAAGAAAAAGCTATCGAAGGGTATTTCTTGGGATATGCATCTCCAAAGAAAAGGGTTTTTAATTTCACATCTGGTTGTGTTGAAGAATGGTACCATGTGGACTGTCAAAAGTACAAAACTCCTCCTCAAGGGAAAGGTCCAGACTGGATGTTTGACTACGAGAGTTTATTTAATTCATTTACTCCTTCGACTGAACACATCGATGAAGATCTGGTTCGAACATACTTTGAAGATCATTTGACCATTCCAAGATCTTCAAATTCTAATGAAGTTGAAGCTCAACCAGATGCTCCAACTGAAGAACCTCAAGTTGTTTCTCCAGTTGTTATTGATAATGTTTCTACTTCTTCGGATGAAGATCAAGCTGAAGTTCAAGTTATTGATCTTGACAGTGATAATGTTTCGTCTCCCGAGTTGGGTGAACATTACACTAACTTATTCGATAATGTTGTTGTTCCTGAGAATCCCACTCTTCGGATTCATGGATATCATCCACAGGAAAACATCATTGGCGAACTTGATGTGGGCGTTCGTACACGTCATCAAGTTGCTTCATCAAGTGATAATAACTTATTGTGTGCTTATACTAAATTACATTCTTCGGGAATAGTGAATATTGCTAAATTCTATTGCTTTCTATCTCAAGTTGAGCCACTGACAGCTCGTAAGGCACTTGAAGATCCTTCTTGGGTAGAAGCTATGCAAGAAGAATTACAGCAATTTGCACGTTTTGGTGTTTGGGATTTAATAGACAAACCTGCTAGAGTCAAGAAAGCCATTCCGACTAAGTGGGTATTTAAGTGTAAAAAGGACGATCGAGGGGTGATTGTCAGAAACAAAGCACGTCTAGTGGTGCAAGGTTTTCATCAGCAAGAGGGTATTGATTACACAGAGGTATATGCTCAGTTGCAAGATTAGAGTCGATTCTAATCTTCCTGGCTTATGCAACTTATAAGAATATCAAGGTTTATTAAATGGATGTTAAAAGTGCTTTTCTCAATGGTGAATTACACGAGGAAGTGTTTGTCCAACAACCACCTGGTTTTGAAGATCCTGATTATCTAGACCGTGTTTACCGACTAAACAAGGCTCTGTATGGCCTCCATCAAGCCCCGAGAGCTTGGTATGGCATGCTCGCCGACCATCTGACAGATAATGGCTTCAAACGAGGAACTGTTGACTGCACTTTATTTCATAAAACTGTTGGTGACGATCTTCTTCTAGTCCAGATTTATGTCGACGATATTATTTTTGGTTCTACGAACGACACATTGTGTAAGGAGTTCGAGAAGTCCATGCAAACAAAGTTCGAGATGAGCTCGATGGGAGAGATGAATTTCTTTTTAGGGTTGCAGGTTCACCAGTCTGCTCACGGAATTTTTATTCACCAGACTAAGTATGTGAATGACGTCTTGAGCCGATTCAAGATTTTTGCCAGAAAAATCTCTTCTACTCCTCTTCCAGTAGGGCACAATTTATCACCGGATGAATTGGAGGATTCCGTTGATCCTGCCCTTTATCGTGCCGTGATTGGTTCTTTAATGTATTTAACGGCTTCTCGCCCTGATATTATGTTTGCTGTTTGTCTTTGTGCTAGGTTTCAAGCAAGTCCACGAGTGACTCACCTAGCTGCAGTCAAGAGAATTCTTCAGTATTTGAGGGGAAATCCAGACATCGGGTTGTGGTACCCCAAGGATGATACTTTGGATTTTACTGCCTACTCAGACTCAGATTATGGAGGATGCAAGATCAATTTCAAATCAACGCCTCCGGGATGTCAGTTTTTAGGAAACCGGCTTGTTTCTAGGCAGTGTAAGAAGCAGACAACGGTCTCCACTTCAACCTCCGAAGCTGAGTAAGTTGCAGCCTCGAGTTGCTGTTCCCAAGTTTTGTGGATACAACAACATCTTCGCGACTACGGTTTGAAGTTTCTTACTACTCCTATTTTGATTGATAATTCTGCTGCTATTAGTATCACCAAGAATCCCGTATAACATTCTAAAACGAAACATATCGACATTCGATATCATTTTATACGGGATTGCTATGAAAAGAAATTAATCGATCTTGAGAAAGTACATACTGATTTTCAGAAAGCCGATCTGTTTACTAAAGCTTTTGACAAAACACGTTTTAAATATTTGCTAAATTTAAACGGATTGAAGACCCTCGCTGATATCCTTAAACAAGGATGACTATCTTTATTTTTTGTCATATTTTTCTTTTAAAATTTATTTGGTTTTAGGGGGTGAAAATCTAGAAAATACAAAAAGAGTGTGTTTTTCGATTGTATAGATAAAATCCAAAAACATTAAAAAAAATTCAAAATTCAAAAAATATTGTGATTTTTGTTCTTTAACGTTTTTCATTTAAATATTTAGAAAAAAAAACCAAAAACAGTTTAAAATTTTTGAAAAACCAAAAAGAATGTGATGTATGTTTTGTACAGAAAAATCCGAAAATCCAAAAAGATTGTGAAAGTTATTTTGTTTATAAGAAATTTGAAAAAGATAAGATATTGTGTTTTTAAAGTTTGTATAGAGAAAAACCAAAAAGATTTTTAGATTACTTTCTCGCTGAAAATTATGTCGGTTATTTAAGTTTGTGAAGCATGCTTGCATGTCTTGGTCCTATTATTCACTTGTGAATTGATGGTTAGTCATTTATTTATAAATTTAAGTTAACTGGGGCGATTAAATTTATCTTTTCTTTACTTTATGCTCCTCAAAATTTTGAGTTTTTGAAGTAAAAAGAGAACATGTTAGTACATTGATTATCTTGACCCCAAATTCAGCAAAAAGTAAGCTTAAAAGACTGTGTGCTTAATTGCATTGGTGCATTGGTAGATCTTAAAACAACCCAGTAGAGTATAGTATGTGATATAAATATAAAGAAACGCCAAATTGAAAGGGGTGTTAGTCTCTAGAAAAAGTCTTGGTGAGGATGGCAGAAATGTAATAACCAGTCATACTCAAGCCTTATATTTGTTTATCACCCAAAAAATAAAATAAAGCAAATAACAAGCGTTAAGATTCTGGACATTGTGAGTCTTTATGCGGCTTAACCGTCTGGGTATTCATAAGCATGAATATTTCACTCGCTTTCTAGAGAAAACCCAAAGTTATTAAACTTGATCACCGCTGTGCTTCGTACAATTTAAATTACTGACTTGATCAAAATCCGCTATTATTCATACAATTGTTCCTCCCTTGTGTGCGTCTTAATACCAATAAGAAACGGACCCCAGGGGATACAATGTACGTAAGCCGACAGATGGACTCGTGCATACTCACTCACAGTAAAGGAAACTTGATGCATTGCTTAAAATTTCGAAATCAGTATCAAAATTTTGATCAACAATATAATGGTTTAAGTCAAGTTGGGGTGATTTGGCAAAAATCAAATTAAGCTTGAACCGAGATTAGAGGCTGATAGTTTCTGATATTCTGTGCTTTAATTGAACAAATTAATCATATCACAAAAATACTTGAATGTGTGTTATTAGATTTATGTGGATAAAAATACTAATGACCGACTTATCGCCAGTCATAATATCGCTGAAATATAAAACTGTGATGGAAGGGCAATTTAGTCAATATGATTCTCTGCTCAAACTCAACAAAAATACAAAAATATGTACTGCTTTTGATAAAATCATTGAAAAACACAAAAAGATTGTCTATTTTTTTTACCGGATATTCTTTTGTAAATACATTCTTTAAATATTTTTACAAAAATTCCAAAAATATTTTCGTCTTCTTTGTACAAAATACTTAAATAATTTAAGTTATGTTTCGGAAAACCGAAACGTTTTTTTTAAGGTATTTGGTTGTCGGGATAAAAGATTTCTCGATAACCTAATTTTATTTATTTTATTTAATTATTTAATTCATTTAATTATTTAATTTAAAATTAAATTTTTTAATTAGAATCTAATTCGTTATTTATGGATAACGAACTAGGTGGTTCTTTAGCGAACTAGCCTCTGGTTCGCTAACCTAATTCGCTTCCGCACTCTGTAACGAATCATCTCTTCGTTATGCATATTTAACGAATCATGACACGAATCATGTCTTGATTCGCTACCTTTAATTTTAACGAATCAAGTAGCGATTCGCCAACATAAGGTAACGAATTGAATTAGCGAATGGGTTATTTCTTTAACTTTAATTTAAACGAATCGTCTGATTCGTACAAGCTGTACCTCGGGTTGCGTGCAATGTTATATAAGACAAGAAAACGAACAGTCTTCCACTGTTCGCCTTCTTCCTTCATCTTTAAGAAACCCTGTTCAAATTTTCTCTGAAATCTCGACTTTCTTGTTTGGATATTTCAAGGATATATTTGAGTGTCTAAGGTATAGCCGATCATGGCGATATAATTTTCGTCAAAAATGGCTACGAATTGATAGTTAAATTATGAACTTTTAGGAGTTTAAGGGTTTCTGAAGTTTTGAAACCCATTTGTGTATAATTTATGTTCAGAACTGTATGATTTTGATGTAATTATGATCGAAATCATATTCCGATACCCTTGGTGGGCTTCATTCATGATTTGATTGTTGTTTGCTAGGTTAATAATTGTTTTGTGATATTGGTGTTTACTGTGGGTTCGTCTAACTTATGTACTTAGAGATTCTGAGTCTTAATCTCACTTATCTTCGATTACGACTGTAATTCTGAGTACAACGAGCTCATTATTGTGATGATTCGACGATAGTTATGGCCTAATCGTTTCCGGGTTCATCTGGTTGACTATCTGTGTTCATCCTAATTTTGACCATGACTTTATGAAGTCAAAGAACAAGTATTAATTATGATCATTCGTTAGTTTTAGCGAATTGGAACTGTTTCGTGTCCAATTTGTTAAGATTTTACACGAACTAGCTAAGCGAATAAGATGTTAAACGAATCAGATTTGGATTCGCTAAAAATATAACGAACTAGAGTTTAGTTCGTTAAAATTAAATAGTAATTCGCTATGTTCAGTTCGTTAAGATATTTACTTGATAGCGAATTGCCTGATTCGTTATCTTATTGTAACGAATCAGAGTGATTCCTAACGAATGACATTAATTAAATTCATTTAATTTAATTAAAGGATTTAAATCGTCTAATACGTAAATATATTAATTACACACATCTTTTGATTATATATTTTGAGATCTATTCTTATATTCGGTTTTCTTAATACAGTAAAACATGGCTAATCAAGAACAACAAAATCAACCACCATAAGAACAACCTCCACAAGGACAACCACAACAACAAGATCAACAAGCTGAAGTGATCTTACTGCCATTCGATAAGAAGCACAACATCTATGCTTATGTTGATCACGATGTGTGACATTCGTCAATTTCAGGTTAACTCCGTTAATCCGAACTCCATTATTCAAATTTAAGATCACACGAACCATAACGCATATCTCATTACATTTAAACTAGGGTTTAAATGACGCATGACAATCACTACACAAGTAGTCTTTCGAAATTGCACCGAAACGCAAACGAGTCGACACAAACCATTGGTGAACAAACGATGAATATTATAAACGAGTACTTGATATAATTATGTGTTACGTTTATATGTATAAATGTGTACTGGTATGCATGTCATTATATTATGGAGGTGATTTATGTTTTATGCTAGAATTATACAAAATAGAAGTTGAGGGTGCTAGTTGTAACTTGTCATTTATTTAATTAATATATAAACAACCTTAACCATAAACCCTAACCCTCTTCTCCCTCTCCCTCTACCACCTGCGATGGCAGCCCCCCTCCCCCTTGGATCGACCGATTACCACACACACACATACACATACAAGTTGTTTACAAGGTTGTTGAATGATCCAAGGTGATAACTAGGTAAATAAGCTTCATATCTAATTTATTCTATCATTTAATTGTATGATTAAACCTGTAAACATAAACCCTAAGTGTTAAATATGTTGTTTGTTGTTGATTTAGGGTTACATGCATGATTGTTAGTTCATAGGTTAATTGTTTATTGAGTTTTTGATGAAAACTGATGCTTGACAGATTATTGAATTCGTGTTTGGACGACTGTAACTCGATGTTAATTTTATGTTTTGATGCGATTATTGATTCTATAATATACTAGGTCGAGTCTAGTTTCCGAAAAGTCTGAGTTTGTAATTTTTGGACGTATAAAAGTCTGTTTTTGTTATTTTACAAAACTGTTGTGCAAGGCTGATTTGGGAGACCTGCTGTTAGGCTGTTTTGAGACTAAGATATATCATAAACTACAAGACCAAATAGGTTGGTTCCACTTCTGAAAGAAAATACATTGAGTTAGGAACCTAACCCAATTGGTCTTGCATTAATTGGATTTTTCATTTAACGGGAATAACAAATAACATTCTCTTGCGCATAATTCTGACTGCTGTGAGTTTACTGTAATATTTTGACCATTATGAGAAATCTATGTGGAATAAAAATACAATAAAAATAGTTCTGGAAACCTAACTCATGTGTGCTTTTGTGACGATTTTTGGTGAATTAATTGATATGTTATGATCTGTTGAATAGAGTAATCTTTCAAATAGAAATCTGTCCTGATAGAACTAGCTGATGAACTATATGAAAATACATGAAACGTGCTTGTTGCTAGATAATTGCCATGTTTTTGACTAAATTGCCCTTGTGGGGAATGATTGCTAGTAATGTACAATATTAATACTTGACACGTAAGTAGTTGTTCACACATGTAACGTATCACCAATGTGTTTGTTGAGTCACACACAATTCACAAACGAAACATGAAACGTATCTTATGCATAGGTATTATGTGCCGAGTCAAGAGACTCAATAATAGTTCCAACACTTAGAAAATCTCATTCTTGTTTTAGAACGCTAGTGAGGATTTTCTATAACGCGCATCTCTTGGTTGACTTGTTTTTGAATTTTTCGCAAACAGTGAGTTTCACGTTTCCCCTTTTTCTCTTTTAAACGCTTTTACTTGGGGGAGAATACATACTCCGACACGCTTTAGATTTTGTTATTAGATTATATATCACTTGTAAAGGCTAAGTGGCAAACGAAACAACTAAAGTCGTTCATAACATCGAACCATTTAATATTGGATAATAGCGAGTCATTGTTGAGTAGTACTACTGGGTTTGACAAACCCCACCCAACCCTAAACTCGAATGGAGGTCGAGCGGGTGTAATCTTGGCTAACACATTTTCCATGGTCTGGATAGACATGGTGGCAAGGCAATTGATAAACAGTCAGCTTTGGTGTCGAACAATTAGTAATACTTGTTTTATAGGCTAGCTACCTATAGATATATAATTGATTTAACATTATCTGGTAACGCAAAACGCAAAACGCAAACGCAAAACGCAAACGCTTTATTTATATAAACTTGTGAACTCACCAACCCCGTGTTGACACTTTTAGTATGTTATTCTCAGGTAGCCGAGGTGGGCGCGCGGTATAGGAACATGCATTACACTGAACTCTATCGTTTTTGCAAACTCGTTTTTAAACTGTTATTAATTGGGTTTTAAGTCGTCCTGCGTGACGCAACACTTGGTTTATGATTTTACGCTTCCGCACTCATTTACACTTAAATGTTTCGTGGTTTGAAAACTTTACTTATGATGTTTGATTATAACTAATGATTACGATCCTGTTAGTTCACACCCTCTGACGGTAAAACTCCGTTAGTGGATTTTGAGGGTGTGACAGATTGGTATCAGAGCCATTGGTTATAGCGAACTAGAAATGCATTCATACTAGACTATAACCGCAACGACCCATTAGTTATAATTTTACACACTGCATATATAAATGTGTATTATATATTTAGTTATTCGTTTTCTTTAACTTTTTACCTCATTCACTCATACGCGCGTAACCCATACACGACGTATCCTGTAAGGATGTCGACGCCATCCTCATCATTATCCGACCAGGTGTCTCATGCCCCTGGAAGGGAACCGCAGCTACCCGACTCATCACCACCTCGAGTTGTCCCGACACTAGCAGCCCCTACACCGAAGAGACATCGCCTATCTAGAGACATGTACGAAGACAACGTTAGCTGGAGTTGGTACCCGAGTTTGATTCAGCGTACGGTTTACCGTGAGCAAGTTCCCCCATTTCCTCACCCAGGCTGTCCTGTCTCCTTCAACACGCTACCACCCATAACCGAACCAATAGAGCGAGTTCTCGCAGCTGTTGTTTCCTGTTTAGAACGTGACGCGGGTTTTATGCGCACGGTGAGAGCGAACGTTTCCGGATTGATAAGAGATGGAGCAAAGGCCAGGAAGAGAATTTCCCACCTGACCGAAGCCATGAAGGAAGTTCAGGATGCTCATGTTCAGCAAATGGAGATAATGAACAAAATTCAAGTAGAGATGATCGATCTGCAAGAGCAACTCCTTGTGGCGAGATCCCGGACAGAGATAGCTCTAGAGCGTGCGATATCTTACAGACACAAATTGCTCATAACGCAGCAGAACATGAGGAAGAACCTGAGGAAGAACCCGAGGAAGATACTGAGGAGGATGCACACTCGGACGTGTCCTCAGGCGACGACATCTCAGGATGATAACACCTAGATGTCTGAAAGAAACGCTGGTCATGGTCGCGGTAACATTAAACTAACCACAGCAGAACTCCAAACCCTATTGAATGACCATGTGGCGGCAGCTCTAGACGCACATGTTCAGAATCAAGCCGGAGGTCCAGCTTGAACGTGTACTTTCAAGAACTTCCTGGATTGCAAGCCCAATTCGTTTAAGGGCACTGAGGGAGCCATAGGTTTCTTGCGTTGGGCCGAGAAGGTAGAGTCAGCTTTCGAGATGTGCAAATTCTGCTCTCACTTGGTGGAACTCCAATGTGCAAATTCTTGGATTGGAATTGACGAACGCTATGAACTGGGAAGAGTTCAAGAATATGATGCGGGAAGAGTATTGTCCTAGAGAGGAAATCGCGAAGTTGGAATCTGAGTTTGGGTCGTTGAAAATGGTGGGTTCCGAGATTGAAGCCTACACCACCCGTTCCCATGAGCTAGCAGAAATGTGTCCACGGATGGTAGACCGGCCGAGTAAGAGAATCGAGATGTATATCGATGGGTTGGTACCACAAATTCAGGGTATGGTGACGTCTTCCAAACCGGCTACGATTCAGCAAGCGATCCGAATAGCCCACAAACTGACAGACCAAGCAGTAGCACAAGGTGCGTTACCACCTAGAGGTTCCACCTATAAACCGGAGACAACTCAAGCACTGACAACAACAACAACAACCCAAGCAATGGAAAGAGGAAATTTGACAACACCAGGTCCTCATCATCGAACCCCCCACAGCAACAACACTACCGTAAGCCCGAACTCGTTCGGAACTTCAACAATCAGGGTTCCAACAATAACAACAACGGTGGCGGACAGGGTTCGAGCGGCTATGCTGGGAAACACCCGAAATGCAACAAGTGCAACTATCACCATGCTGGTCCATGTGACCGTATCAAGTGTCTGAGATGTGGAAAAATGGTCATCAGGCCAAGGAATGTAGGGGAGACCTAGCGGAAAAGGGTGCTCCTAAATATCCTACGGCGACTAAAGGGTGTTTCGAGTGTGGTCAAGAGGGTCATTTCAAGAAGGATTGCCCCAAACTAAAGCAGAATGAGAACAATGGAGGCAGCAGCGGTGGCAGAAGTAGTGGTAAAGGTAGAGCTTTCGTCATTGGGTCGGGCCAGGCCCACAACGATCCGAATGTGGTGACCGGTAAGTTTCCTGTGAACGACTGTTTTGCTTCTGTTTTGTTTGACACTGGAGCTGATAGGAGTTTTGTATCGAAAGCCTTTAGTAAACTCTTAGACTTAACTCCAACCCCGTTAGATGCTAAGTTTCCTGTTGAATTAGCTGACGGTAAGTCTATAGAAACAACTCATGTACTTGCGGGATGTAAGTTGAAACTGCCGGGTCATACTTTTGATATCGACCTCATACCTTTTACACTTGGTAGTTTCGACGTCGTTGTCGGCATGGACTGGCTATCCGAGAACCGAGCGAAGATTATATGTCACGACAAGATAGTCCACATCACTACCTCTTCCGGCGAGATCATTTCGATCCAGGGAGAGAAGAGCGGCATGACCACCAGCGTCATCACCCTCATGAAGGCGCAGAAATGTCTACGAAAGGGTCATCCGGCAATTTTAGCCCATATTGTCGAGAAACCCGCGGAGGAGAAGCAAATCGAAGACATACCGATTGTGCGAGATTTTCCAGAAGTCTTCCCGGAGGATTTTCCTGGACTCCCACCTATTCGGCAAGTCGAATTCCAAATCGAATTGACCCCCGGTGCAGCACCCATAGCACGAGCCCCGTATCGGCTAGCACCGGCAGAGCTTCAGGAGTTGTCTACTCAATTGCAAGATTTGTTGGATAAGGGTTTTATCCGACCTAGCTCATCACCATGGGGAGCCCCTGTCTTATTTGTACGAAAGAAGGACAGGACTTTTCGCATGTGCATCGATTACCGAGAGCTGAACAAGGTGACGATCAAGAACCGTTATCCCTTACCCCGAATTGATGATCTGTTCGACCAGCTGCAAGGATCGAGTTACTACTCGAAGATCGATCTGAGATCTGGTTACCATCAATTAAGAGTGCGCGAAGAAGACCTTTCAAAGACGCTTTCAGAACTCGGTACGGTCACTACGAGTTTTCGGTTATGCCTTTTGGCTTAACCAACGCACTAACCGTATTTATGGATCTCATGAATCGAGTATGCAAGGCGTACCTCGACAAGTTTGTGATCGTTTTTATTGATGATATCCTCATCTACTCCAAGAACAAGGCCGACCACGAAGAACACGTGAAGTTGATCCTAGAATTGCTGAAGAAGGAACAACTGTACGCTAAACTCTCGAAATGCAAATTTTTGTTTCGCGAGGTTCACTTCTTAGGACATGTGATCAATGAGAATGGTATCCATGTCGATCCCGGCAAAGTAGAGGCCATCAAAAACTGAGAATGGTATCCATGTGAGCTCAGCATACTCCGGTGTAGAGGTGGCTATATCATCTACTATGTTGGAGCTTTAAGTGGTCGGTGGCTTTATAGTGACAAATTGGTGGATGCAATTTTGAAATTCACTCGAGATTGAGGCCAACAATGTGGTGTGATCTTAGGGTTGTTAGACTTGAGTTTGAGTCATATTGCTGATGAGCTTCTTGAGTTGCAAGACCTCAGAGCTCAAACTTTGACTTGATCCGTCAATTCTTGAATGATTTTTGCATCAACTAACTTAATCTCAATACTACCCTACTATCATTAGTTTTACCTACATCGGCAATTTTATCTGAAACAAAATCAGGATTCACATCATGAAATTTTTCAGATACCCCTTTCTCTTGGTACTGGGACTTCCAAGTGGTGTTGATTTCAAGATATCATTAGTTGTTGATGGGATAGAAGTCTTAGTGTCTAAACTACTATCCAACTGAGAAATAGTTGTTTCAACAGTTGTAGTAATTGCTACTAATCCCATATCTAAATTAGATGTAGTAATAGGGATATAAGCCTCCTCTAACTCTCGGTTAGTAATGCATATCTCAACATCATCAATTTGGGTTGGGGTTTTCCTTTCAAGTGATTTGGTAAGGAAATGATTGCGTTCAGAGATGTGAGACACCTTGGCAATTACTTGAGCTAAATCTTCAATTGTTATAGTGTAATGATCTAAAAGGGTGAAATAAAGTAGCCCTGGGAGAGGCGCTTGGAGTTGGAGTGCTGATTAGCCCTTAAACCTGTTAGTGCATTGTTTTGTCGTCTCGGTCTTTGTTTATCTTTGTAATTTATATTATTAATGTAAATGGCATTTTGGTAATTGTGCATGTCCATTCGTTAAGTTACATGGCCATTCGTTAAGTGTGTTTAACGAATGTGCCCATCCGTTACGTTTATTGGCCATTCGTTATGGAATGTATAATGAATGAGCCCTATACTTCAGTTATTGTACCATTCATTAAATGAGGAATAACGAATGAGGCATTCATTATACTTAAGTTATTATTAGGTAATGAAGACGAATGGATCTCATTCATTATGTGCTGTATAACGAAGGGGTATTGTCTTCTATATATAGTTTTTACCCAGATCATAAATTAACAAGTGGTTGAATTATCTAATTACAACTATAACCAATTACTCTCTCAACACACACACTTCACATAACGTATAACACAATGATCAATAACCTATAATATATCAATGAAATAGATCCATAAACTATGAATTGAAATCGTGACGTCTGTGATAGGTTTCTCAAGTGGTATCAGATCATACGGCTGCTCTCGATGCATCAATATAATGTATAATTCAGATCTAAGATGGTGTTCTTCGTGCTCAGCAGGTTTTGGTATTATTTGATCATATTTGGATCAACTTAATGTATGAATGTTGATATTGATGGTAGAATTGTGTTCATTGACGAAATGTGAGGCTTCCTGTTGATTTTGGTGTTAATTATGGTGATTTGAAGGATCAACCATTGATGAAAAAGCTACTGTTTGATTTAATTGGTGATGATCCATTAATTATTAAGTTAATTTGATGTTAGATTCATGATCGGGATGAAAATACGAGTGTTCAGTGTTGATTTTCATGGTTAGATATGGTGATTTGATAATTTCACCATTGATGAAGCTTGGATTTGCAGATTCCGGTGATGTAACAGTATTTTCCGGTGTTGTAACTGTATTTTCCAGCTATACACGCTTTTTCGATTAACAATAACAGATTTAACGACCCATTCGTTAAGTTACTGTAGCCATTCGTTACGGGTGGTTAACGAATGAAGGCCATTTGTTAATGTTTGAAGGCCATTCGTTAATGAGTTTAACGAATGTGTTTAAATTATTGGGTCTAACGAATGTGGACTCATTCGTTATTAGATCACATGAATATGGCCTCATTCGTTATTGGATCAAACGAATGTGATTTAAATGTTGGATCATAAAACGAGGCAAGATGGGCCAGAAGAGAGGGCCAATAGGTCCTCATAAGTGGCGGCCGCAAATGATGTGGGAACCCCACCCCCTTATGTTAACTTCCTAAATAAGCTTCCTCAAACAGCATTTGTGTTCTTCAATTTCGAGCCAAGAAACACCCCAAGTAAGATCAACATTCATGAGTTTTAACTTGTTTAATCTTCTTTAAACATAAAAACTTATGTTCTGATTAGTAAAAGTGATAACTAACCATGTAAAAACCATTAAAATGATCCCAAAATATGCTTTGCTCTTAGACATGGTTAGTAATCAGAAAAATATGTTTTATTGGCCAAAAACACGAATTAGAACGTTTATATCGTGTTTTTACGGTTTGAAACTCGATTTTAAACCATAATCGAAACCCAAGTTTACAAGGCTCTGATTGATTTTAATGGTTGGTTTGGTGTTAAATTACCTGTAGATATACTAACTAGAGAACCAAGGACGCGGAGAGGGGAGAAAACAACCTAAACACTTGGAAAACCGCAAAGGTAATAACCGATTACTCGTTTCGGGTCTGTTTAGGATTTGATTGTCACATGCTTGATTTTAGTCTATGAAACATTTCAGGGACATAAGTAATCATATGAGTGAGTTTCTGTCCAATTTTGGTAATTTTTCGATAAACGAAGAATATTTGGCGATTTTATTATAGTGTATTGGAGATTTATTGGGAAAAATAGCTAAGCCGCTTGAAAAATTATGAACCTTGGTGGAGAACTCAGAAATGTGATTATTAGATCACACATAAATTGTTGTATCAATCTGAGAAGTCTAGATATGGTTTGTGCATTCTCGTTTAATTGAGTTTTAACAGCCGAATTATGCACAAAAAGGTATTTTAGCTAAACATTTAAGTTTTGAAAATTTTACAGGGATTATTTGATATTATTTTGACCACTCAAAAAAAAATCGAATTTTTCGGGTATAGTTTGGTATAAATGGGAGATTTATCGGTAAAAAATAACATATAAAACACATTTTTATAAATATATAAAAAAGTTTAATAATTCTGGAATTACTTTTATAAAAATCCACATATTTTAATTTGTTAAAATAAGAAATCTCATAATTTATATATTATTATATAAAGAGTTATAATAATTTGAAGATTTAATTTATATATGTTTTGATAAAACAGGCAACATTATGTGAATTTACTAGTATATCAAAACGTCAAAAGTGGTTAAATATCATGGTTTTGAATGAATTTGATAAAAATGAAGTTTATAAGAGATTTTTGGAGAATTCGGTTGAATCGTATGCGTTTTGTAAAATCAAACCCGTATGAAGACGGAATCGAACCCAGTGGCCAATCCAGATACTAAACCCCTAATTTTATTTTGTAGTCGAATCATGTTATCAAATAGTGCATTTATTCAAGATTCTGTGATTTTACCTATTTCCGAAACACGTAAACAACCAACTTGGCTAGACACGGTTGATAGTAAAACTGAGCCAAAAATGATTTTGATTATAAGACGTTGTACAATGTCACAATCTAAGACTACTGCCATGTTGTAGGCATAACAACGATTCCCAGACTAGATATACAACTCGATTTAGTTTAATGAATGTACTAGTATTAACTGTGAATACTGATTATAGGATATGAGCTATAATCAAGGCACATTATTTACTGCAACGTATTACCAGTACGATACTACGATAAGGTGAGTTTCATGACCCCACTTTTTAAACTGTTTTACAAACATTTGGGTGGAAAGTATTTTTACATATATCTATTTATCTGGAAACGTGTTATGATGTGAGTTGTCTAAGTACTAACACTTGAAGTCCCAACAAACACAGAAAAAATTGAATTTTGCATGTTTTCTTAGTAAATAAAGCACCATAAAATCTATCACACATTTGTAACACACATAACAAATTGAATTTCAATTTGTCAATCAAATTAACATTATCAAATATTAACTTACCCGCTTCCACTTTACATGACTGAAACACGCTTCCCTTTTCATCATTTCCAAAGGATATAGATCCCCCTCCATGGTTCTTGAATTCATAGAGAAGAGATATATTCCAAGTCATGTGCCTAGGCCTCCACTATCAACATACCATAAGCTTTCAAGGCATGTGAAATTTATGTGCACGTTTAAAGGAAATTAATTAGAAGGATTAACCGAAGCCCGTTTGGTCTTGGGTTGCTCATTTTAGGAAGATAAATCAATTTTCTATTGAAGACACTTCACAAGATTCATCAACTGTTTTTGATTTCCCATCAAAACTTTGATCTCGACACTTTGTGAAATAGTTGTTTGATTTTTAGAAACATTTGTTTTCCATAGTAATATTTTAGTGGGTGGGGAATTTGTTTCTTAAACAATTCTTGAACTTGGAATATTCTTTGATCTCAACACTTTGTTTCAATTGTAAATGTTCTCAAAATAGAAAGTTATGTTCAAAGCAAACGACTACAAAGCCAGTCGTGAAGAAATCAACACTTCAATCACCAAAGTAGTCACCAAAGAAAGATCAAAACTATCCACAAATTTATCTTATTTATTCCAACCATGAAATTTTTGATATTTGTGGTGATCCTAAACTGTTACCTAAAATGGTTTGTGCAAACCACCACAAAAATTAATTTCAAGAAAAGGAAGCAAACCACAACAAGATGATAAAGTTAATTTCACAGCTCCCATTCCTGTGGATTATAACAAGCTCTTTGGGTGACAAAAGACAATTAGTGTAAAAATTCCAAGAACAAGTGATAGGTTCAAGAATGGGTCAAGCACAAGTTCAGGGAATGAAGAGTTGGGAATTTATGGGAAAGTGTGGTGTAAATTATGTGAGGTTTATTGTGACATTCTTCAAATTCAGGTTTCCTTTGTATTCATATTTGTATCCATTTATTGTGTAAACCAACCCGTTTTGTAAACCGAAACTTATGATATAACAAAATGTTGGATTTTATGTTACAATATTGTTTTACAACTGTTGGGTCTTGAAAACATCTTTTTCGGTCATTAAAACGCGTTAAAATCACTTAAAACGAACTCTGGGGCCAAACTGTCATTTTTGAAACTTGCTAAATATCACCAGCCGCCACCCCATCGCGCCACGCGATGGGGGGAGCCACCCTGGGTCGCGTATCGTGACGGTCAGCAGACCAGGTCTACATGTTTGTGTTTCCTTGTTGGTTTTATTATCCAAAAATCTGGTTTTTAACCAATAAATCACTTGTTTAACCCCTCTAAGCTCATCCTATAAATACAAGGCCCTCTCCAACATTAATCCTTGCTCATAACCTCTTTCCTCACTCAAATTCAAAGATCATTCAAGGTTATTTTCATGTTTATGTCAAGTCTAAATTTCAATGTCAAACTGAGTTAGTTTTGCAATTTTAATTAGTTTACTTAGTCCAAACTAATACTTGAAGCATATGGCACAACATATATATAATATACACCCCTTGTTACCTTTGATGGTTACTTATCCGGCCTCGGTTGGTTAAGTTTCGGGCCTTGTAAGGCAATGCTACATGGAAGACTTCGTGTCCTTGATATATATATATATATATATATATATATATATATATATATATATATATATATATATATATATATATATATATATATAACTGTATAACTTGTTTATACATACTAACCATGTTTAACTTCTGCTCATTATAGTTTGTACATCATTTTCATAAGTTCTATGGTTATGGGTTTTGAAGAGTCTAGCCTCGGTTTAACCGTAAATAGCTCTAAACCGTAATCCGAACTTTGTTTAAGTTTTGTTAAATAATTGTTTAAACATGCTTTATGTTAGATTTATGTTTCTAAAATCATTATTATAAGTTCTATGGTTATGGGTTTGTAGATTCTAACTCGGTCTTAACCCGAAACTAGATCCGAACCGAAAACCGAACTTTCATGTAAAGACTTTATTGTTAACTTTTTGGTTGTAAAACTTAAGTTTCATCATTTATAAGTTATTATACAAGTTCTTTGATATTTGGGCATGTGGAAACCATCTATGAACTATATGTGAGATGGAAACCGAACCAAACCGAATTTTACTCGCTTAAGACACTCAAGTGTGTTTTTAGCTATCAAGACTTGTATATTTCTTAAGTACTTTATAAACTGCTTTTAATTATTTTCTTAAGTACTTGGAAATTTTGGATCCAACTTGATCTTATAACAAAGTTTGGTCCGACAAAACCGAACACTCGCTTAATGGACGTTGTTAGTTCTAAAACAATAGAACTACATACTTGGGTTATCTCATAACATTTACTATTTTGGAAAGTTGACTTTGTGTTTGACCAATAATCAAGACCCGAACCAACAACCCGAACACTCGTTAAAACCCGTTTTAGTATCTTTATGTTAAAGGGACTTGCATTCTTTCATTTTTACCCACCTTATTACTTAACACAGGTTGAGTAAATAATAAGGTTAGATACTTTAACCCGGCTTCGAGCAAACTTGCATTTTTTAAAGGACTTGCATTACATTTTCTTAAATATTTACATTTTAAACCTTAACCTTTATTTGTTTACATTACTTAACATTTATTTTATCCTAAATACTTCCAAGACAACTTTCCTAATACAAGACTTCTTTTATTTTAGGCTTCGTTTGTTAAACCCGTCATACCGGTTAAACTCCAAATCATTCATCTTTCAAGTTTATTAATTGAATGTGAGTACTTTGATACCCCATTTTCCATCTTTCGTTTTTGGGGTGATATTGCATATCTTATTCAAACTAAATGCTTTAATACTTGAGTCGTAAACCACAAAATTTATTGTAAACTTTACTTAAATAAATGCTCGATTCGGTGTTCTATGCTTACATGCCTAATTGTTAGTGTGTTTACCGCTTTTGGTTGGTTGATCTATAAATCCTAGTCTATCTGGCAACCCCTTATAGCAAGGTGTCGTTAATGTATTCTTATTAACTGTTTCTCATACATCCTAGTCTATTTGGCAACCCCTTATAGCAAGGTGTCGTTAATGTATTCTTATTAACGTTTCATTATCCAAATGATTGCTATTATTTATTGTTTCGTATACAAGTTGTGAAATTTTCTATTATATACATATTTGTTCAAAACTATGAGTTGATCACCAACATTTGTGTTGATAAACTTTATTTTATGCAATATATAGGTTTGACTTTTGGTTGACTCAAGACTTGGAGAAAAACGCTATCAAAGACCTTTAGGATATTAGCAAAATGAACAATATATTTATTTGCTATATTTTGTGATGATTATTGTATGAACAAGTATGTTATGTGACGTTATGATTTTTGTGAAAGTAAATGAGCTGTTAAATATTGACACTTTAAATAGTGTCTTGTGTATTTATCCAATCACGTTGCACCCCGGCATGTTCCGCCTTTGATCGGGGTGTGACAAATTGGTATTAGAGCCACAAGACTATAAGATAGGTGGTTAGACGTAACGACCTAGTATAGTTTTTGCTCTAAGGTCCTTATACGTGTGCTTATACGCGTTTACCTAAATTGATTGTTCATTACACTTGTTTATTTATAAACGTATTTAATTCAACCAAAGATCATAAATGTTCACATACACACACTTTCATAGTATGCTCAAGGTTTCCTTACCTTAAAACGCAAAAACATAGATTTTTATTGTGTTTTATGGATTACAAGACTAACTTGGATCCCGTTGCTTAAAATCCCTTACAGATTGAATTTATAACGGGTTTGTAGCCATTATAGAAAGCGAGATACTATAAAACGACCATTTGACAAAAAGATTCCAAGAATCGAAGGTGATTTACTTACCTCGGATGGTTGAATTGTAGTGGTTGTTTTCTAGGGCAACGAACCGTGGTATACGTGTCAATACTTTAAGTAGTTGAATGCGAGCGTTCAGGTCGCCATCCTAATTTTAGGTGTTGAAACAATAGATCCACGATGGTTCGTGGACTAGTGTTTTTAGATGACGTTGTATTCTGATTTATTAATTTTTTTTACAATCATTACTTGAGTCGAAAACATGAAAAAGACGCGATGGTACGTACACATGTTTAGACTCCAACATGGTGTTTTATAAAAATATTTTTAGTGTCGGAATAACAAATCATGGTGGTTCATGTACGACTTTCCAACTCTACAAATCTCAAAATCTCAAATTTTCAAGCTACGACATCTCAAAAAATCTTTTACGTTTTGTGTACGAATTGTTATTTATATACAAAGTTTTATATTTTTTTATACTAACATCTCCTCCTCCCTAACTCTAGGAATTCACAAATCAAACTTAAACTTTTTTTTTATTTTATACACCCTCATATTCATTCTTATTTACCTCAAACTTATTCCATTTCTTTATAATTTTTAGCATGCCTCCGGTAAGTCGCCACCCGCGAAAGAACTCCAACCGACGTATGGCTGCTTTCGTCGTCAAGCAAATGGGGTGATTCCCGAACTTATAACCCAAATCCAAGCTACCCAACCTCCTCCACCCGTTGTTGCACCCGTTGAACCTAAACCCGCATCCTACTTGTTTAAGCAATTTACTAGTGCTAACCCAACCGAGTTCCTTGGAATGGACTGTGCGACTACTTTGTTGCAATGGTTCGAATCAATTGAGAGTGTGTTCCGACACAATGAGTGCCCCGATGCAAAAAATACAAATTTCGCTTCAAGCATGTTTAGAAAAATGGCTCTTACATGGTGGGGTAGTGTCATGCACCTCCAAGGATCGGAAAAGGCTATGGCTCTTCCATGGTCCGATCTCAAGGCACTCATGATGTAGAAATTATGTCCTAAACACGAGCTCCAAAAGCTCGAGGAAGAATTTTGAAACCTAAAGCAAGAAAATGGTGACAATGCCGCCTATTCACTCCGTTTCACGAGTTGAGCATCCTCGTCCCTCACGTGTTACCCCGGCCGAACGTGAACTTGATAAATGCATTAGGGGATTACCTATGCAAATCCGGGACTCGGTAATGAGTAGCAAACCCGTGAACCTTGAGGACGCCATCACTCTAGCCGGTGCGCTATCGGAAAATCATGTGAAGGCGGGTACCCTAACCCTCAAGAAGCCAAGTGAGAAAAACAAGACCGAATCCGCACCTCAAGCCAAAGTTGAACCTGCACCACGAGCCATTAACTATTCAAACCCTTCCAGCCACAACAACAACCACAACAACCACAACAAAAAGAAACCCAAAACCAATCACCGAAACTTTGTCGTTACCCAACCCCAACCCCAACAACAAACCAAAGCTCCTCCACAAACACGAAAACCCTATATCGGTACTCTCCCACTATGCAACAACTGTCAACTTCACCACCCATCGCACATGCCTTGTCGCCATTGTACACTTTGTAACCGTCTTGGTCATCTCAACACCACATGCCGATCTGCACAAAGAACCCAACCTAACCAACCATGAACCACTCCCCAAAATCCCAAAAACCGTTATGCTCCATACCCACAAAATCCTCCCCAACAACCCCGAGCTTGCTTTAACTGTGGTGATCCTAACCATTTCCGCAACAATTGCCCTCGCTTAGCTTACGCTAACCAAGCCCAAACCATGATCGTACCCTACTATCAAACCCAAGCTTACCAAGTTCAAACCTACTAACCCCAACTTCCCCAACTCAATGCACCACTCATCCAACCCATGCAAGCCATCCAACCCGTGCAAGCAATTCAAGCACCACCACCTCCTCCCCCTCAAGTACCTCAAGGAAACCATGGAAATCAAGGGCGAGCTTTCATGATGAATGCAAATCAAGCTCAAGTGGCAAGCGATGTTGTGAATGTTATGTTTTTGGTGAACCATCATTTGGCTTCTATTTTATTTGATATTGGTGCCGATAGAAGTTTTATTTTTTTGAAATTTGAGTAAATAATTGTCGTGCCTAGAACCAAGCTTTCCTGACCGTTTTCTGTTGAAGTCACTAATGGCAATTCCATTACCATCAATTCCGTCGTTCACAATTGTATTCTCATCCTTGCTCATCATAAATTCTCCATCGATCTCATTCCAATGCAAATGGGAAGTTTCGATGTCATAGTAGGCATGGATTGATTATCTTTGCACCGTGCCGAAGTTGTTTGTTTCGATAAATTCATTCGAATTCCGCTCGTCAAAGGTAAAATTCTTAAAGTCTTCGCCAAATAACTTCAAGAAGGCTTAATCTCATGTCGTGCTCCCAAACGCAAAAATACTTACGCCAAAAGTATGTTCCGTTTCTAGCTCTCGCAGTGACAAAAAGGAAAAGAAAATCCAAGATATTTCAATTGTTCGCGATTTCCTCGACGTTTTTCCCGATGATGTCACCGGTCTTCCTCCCGTTCATCTGGTTGAATTTCGAATCGATCTTGTGCCCGGCACAATGCCCGTGGCCAAGGCTCTTTATCGTTTAGCCCCGTTGGAAATGCAAGAATTATCGAACCAACTCGAAGAACTTTCATATAAAGGTTTCATTCGTCCAAACGCTTCTCCTTGGGGCGCTCCCGTTCTCTTCATCAAAAAGAAGGATGGTTCGTTTTGCCTGAGCATCGATTATCGAGAACTTAACAAACTCACTATTAATAATCGTTATACTTTGCCACGAATCGACGATCTTTTTGACCAACTTCAAGGCGCAACTTGCTTCTCAAAAATCGATCTTCGATTGGGTTACCATCAGTTGCGTGTTCACGAAGAAAACATTCCAAAAACCGCTTTACGTACTCGATATGGACATTTCAAATTTTTGGTCATGCCCTTCGGGTTAACCAACGCACCCGCGGTATTTATGGATCTCATGAACCGCGTTTGCAAACCATTCCTTGATAAATTCGTTATTGTCTTTATTGATGACATTCTCATCTTTTCCAAGACCAAAGCTGAACATGAGCATTATTTGCATTCCATTCTCGAGATCCTTATAAACGAACGACTCTACGCCAAATTCTCCAAATGAGAATTTTGGCTCGAGGAAGTTCAATTTTTTGGACGTATCATAAACGACAAAGGTATTCATGTTGATCCCGCTAAAATTAAGGCCGTTAAGGATTGGAAAACTCCAACGACTCCCACGGAAATTCGATCCTTCCTCGGTTTGGCCGAATATTATCGGCGTTTCATTCGAAATTTTTCCAAGATCTCTTTGCTGCTTACCTCCCTCACTCATAAAGGAAAACCATTTGATTGGGGTTCAAAACAAGAGGAAGCCTGACATTCTTTGCAATGCTCCCATTCTAACCCTTCCCGATGGAAACGACGATTTTGTTGTATTTTGCGATGCTTCTCATCAAGGTCTTGGTTGTGTTCTCATGCAACGAGGTCAAGTCATCGCTTACGCATCAAGGCAACTAAAGGTCAACGTGAAGAATTATACGACTCATGATCTCGAACTTGGTGCCATCGTTTTCACTCTCAAAATCTGGAGACATTACCTTTACGCTACAAAATCTAGTGATTATGATTGTGAAATTCGCTACCATCCCGGTAAAGGGAATGTTGTCGCCGACGCCCTAAGTCGAAATGTTAATGTTAAATCCGTTCTTCTTTTAAGCGTTGTTGCTCAAACCGATCTTCACATTAGTATCTTTCAAGCTCAGCGTACCTCCGTTGAAGAAGGTAACATGTTCGACGAAATGTCATGTGGAGCCTAACTTCAACTCGAAACCAAACCCGATGGCCTTTTGTACTTTCTCAATCGATCGTGGGTTCCAAATTGCTATAATCTTCGTACTTGTATACTCAACGAAGCTCACAATTCGTGGGATTCCGTTCATCCCGGTGCGGATAAGATGTATTTCGATCTTTGTGCTACCTTCGGGTGTGGATAAGCGTTACGCCTACAAACGGCGAGAACCAATCGAATTTAATGTTGGTGATCTTGTCCTTCTAAAAGTATCTCCTTGGAAGGGGGTAGTCCATTTCGGAAAGAAGGGTAACCTTGCTCCTCGTTTCGTTGGTCCTTTCAAAATTCTTGAACGTGTTAGGAAGGTAGCTTATTGACTCAAACTACCGCAAGAACTTGACGGTGTTCATCCGAAGTTTCATGTTTCGAATCTAAAAAAGTGTTTTGCCGAAGGAAATCTCCATATACCCCTCGACGAAATGCATGTCGATGAGTCGATGATTATGGTTGAACGACCCGTTGAGATCATGAATCGCAACGAGAGGAAACCAAGCTTAGTCGTATTCGGTTAGTCAAAGTCCATTGGGAATCACGGCGTGGCGCGGAATTCACTTGGGAACAAGAAGGCACAATGAAAGGGAAGTATCCACACTTGTTTGCATCATCATCTTCGTCTTAATTTAGGGACGAAATTTCCTAAATTATGGGATACTGTGACATTCGTCAAATTTGGGTTTCGTTTGTATTCGTATTTGTATCCATTTATTGTGTAAACCGACCAATTTTGTAAACCGAAACTTATGATATAATAAAAATATTGGATTTTATGTTACAATATTGTTCTACACTTGTTGGGTGTTGAAAACATCCTTTTCGGTCCTTAAAACGCGTTAAAATCACTTAAAACGAACTTCGGGGGCCAAACTGTCATTTTTGAAACTTGCTAAATATCACCAGCAACCACCCCATCGTGCCACGCGATGGTGGGAGCCACCCTGGGTCGCGTATCGCGATGGTCAGCAGACCAGGTCTGCATGTTTGTGTTCCCTTGTTGGTTTTATTATCCAAAAATCCAGTTTTTAACCAATAAATCACTTGTTTAACCCCTCTAAGCTCATCCTATAAATACAAGGCCCTCTCCAACATAATCCCTTCTCATAACCTCTTTCCTAATCAAATTCAAAGATCATTCAAGGTTATTTTCATGTTTATGTCAAGTCTGACTTTCAAAGTCAAACTGAGTTAGTTTTTCAATTTTAATTAGTTTACTTAGTCCAAATTAATACTTGAAGCATATGGCACAACATATATATAATATACACCCCTTGTTACCTTTGGTGGTTACTTATCCGGCCTCGGTTGGTTACGTTTCGGGCCTTGTAAGGCAATGCTACATGGAGGACTTCGTGTCCTTGATATATATATATATATATTACTATATAACTTGTTTATACATACTAAACATGTATAACTTCTGCCCATTTTAGTCTGTTCATCATTTTCATAAGTTCCATGGATACGGGTTTTGAAGAGTCTAGCCTCGGTTTAACCGTAAATAGCTCTAAACCTTAAACAGAACTTTGTTTCAGTTTTGTTAAATAATTGTTTAAACATGCTTTATGTTAGATTTATGTTTCTAAAATCATTATTATAAGTTCTATGGTTATGGGTTTGTAGATTCTAACCTCGGTCTTAACCGAAACTAGATCTGAACCGAAAACCGAACTTTCGTGTAAAGACTTTATTGTTAACTTTTTGGTTGTAAAACTTAAGTTTCATCATTTATAAGTTATTATACAAGATCTTTGATATTTGGGCATGTGGAAACCATCTATGAACTATATGTGAGATGGAAACCGAACGAAACCGAACTAAACCAAATTTTACTCGCTTAAGACACGTAAGTGTGTTTTTTGCTATCAAGACTTGTATATTTCTTTAAAATACTTTATAAACTGCTTTTTGGCTGACAAAACCGAACACTCGTAACATTTACTATTTTGGAAAGTTGACTTTGTGTTTGCTAATTATCAAGACTCGAACCAACAACACGAACACTCGTTAAAACCCGTTTTAGTATCTTTATTATAAAGGGACTTGCATTCTTGCATTTTTACCCAACTTATTACTTAACATAGGTTGATTAAATATTAAGGTTAGATACTTTAACCCGTTTTCGAGCAAACTTGCATTTTTTAAAGGACTAGCATTACATTTTCTTAAATATTTACATTTTAAACCTTAACCTTTATTTATTTACATTACTTAACATTTATTTTATCCTAAAGACTTCCAAGACAACTTTCCTAATACAAGACTTCTTTTATTTTAGGCTTCGTTCGTTAAACCCATCATACCGGTTAAACTCAAATCATCCATCTTTCAAGTTTATTACTTAAATGTGAGTACTTTCATACCCCGTTTTCCATCTTTCGTTTTGGGAGTGATAATGCATATCTTATTCAAACTAAATGCTTTATACTTGAGTCGTAAACCACAAACTTTATTGTATATTATACTTAAATAAATGCTCGATTTGGTGTTCTATGCTTACATGCCTAATTGTTAATGTGTTTACCACTTTTCATTGGTTGATCTATAAATTCTAGTCTATTTGGCAACCCCTTATAGAAAGGTGTCGTTAATGTATTCTTATTAACGGTTTCTCATAAATCCTAGTCTATTTGGCAATCCCTTATAGCAAGGTGTCGTTAATGTATTCTTATTAACGGTTTCATTACCCAAATTATTGCTATTATTTATTGTTTCGTATACAAGTTGTGGAATTTCCTATTATATACATATTTGTTCAAAACTATGAATTGCTCACTAACCTTTGTGTTGATAAACTTTATTTTATGCAATGTTATAGGTTTGACTTTTGGTTGACTCGAGACTTAGAGAAAAGCGCTATCAAAGACCTTTAGGATATTAGCAAAATGAACAATATATTTATTTGCTATAGTTTGTGATGATTATTGTATGAACAAGTATGTTATATGACGTTATGATTTTTGTGAAATTAAATGAGTTGTTAAATATTGACACTTTAAATAGTGTCTTGTGTATTTGTCCAATCACGTTGCACCCCGGCATGGTCCGCCTTTGGTCAGGGTGTGACATTTATGGACATCACACAAATTCCTGTCGGTATACAAATGATTCCAAATCACTTGATTTGCCATATTTAAAGAAGTCTGGTTAGGACTTTGGGCTTTGTAAGAAGAAGTATAACGCTTATCTTATTAAGGGCAAATAATTAACTAAGAAAGATAAAGATAAAAGTATGAAGAAGTGTGTTACTCTTGCCTCAAAGAAAGAAAAGTTGAAATATGTTGAAAAGGTAAAAGGAAAAAAAAGTAAAAACTGGTGAAACCAAAGAAAGTAAAGAAGGTTTCAAAGAAAAACGTTACTGAAAAAAGTGATAAAGTTATTAAGACTATCAAACCAAAAACTTCAAACAGTGATAACTTTCTGATGAGTTATAGCATAGATCTTAAAGGATTCAGTTGGGTTAGAAAGAAACTCTTTGAAGAGAAGATGGATTACATTATTAATGGTGAAAGCAAGCCTGAATTTGCTTTACATTTTGTAAAAAGGCTGGAGATTGAAGATCATGAATTTAAAGAAGTGAATCCAGAGGATTCATTTATTCTTGCTTTGGAGAGGAAACAAGCCTCACTGGCTTGTGGTTTTCTCATACACTAATCTTTTTCTCTTTTTGTACATGAACAATCCATGGATGTTAAAGATTTGTGGTACATGGATAGTGGTTGTTTTAGGAACATAACTTGTGACAAAAGGTCACTAGAAAATTATGAAGAGAAATATGAGGGTTCTGTGGCATTTCGTAGTGACGAGAATGGTGAAAAGGTTGTGGGTAAAGGAATTCTCACAAATGGCAATGTATTATTTGAAAATGTATACTATGTTGCAGGTCTTGAGTACAACTTGTTGAGTATTTCTCAACTTTATGATAAAGGATGTAAAGTGGGATTTGATGATAATCACTGGTTTATCTAGAACCAAATTTTGTCATACCTCCTGGAATGATTATGATGATGGCACCAAGAAATGGCAATTTCTATGAGTTAAGAATGAAAGATGTTGTTTAAATGGGTGGTGCATGTTTTGTTTTCAAGGCAACAGAGAATGAATCAAGACTTAGGCATAGAAATTTGTGTCATGTAAATTTCAAGAAAATGAAAAAACTAGTTAAGGGTGAACATGTGATTGGGTTACCTTCCAAATTGAAGACAAATGTACCTCATGCTTGAAAGGGAAACAACACAAATCAACGCACAAGACCAAGCTCGTAAATTCTATTGATCAAGTGCTTGAGATGCTTCATATGGATCTATTTGGTCATGTGAGTGTGCCAAGTATTGGAAATAAGCTCTACTATCGTGTGAGTATTGACGATTTTTCAAGATTCAGATGGGTATAATTTTTTACTAGTAAATATGAAACTATTGAGCTGATCAAAAGTTGTGTTATTAAGATTGAAAATAAACTAGAGAAGAGAGTCAAGGTTATGAGAAGTGACAATGGTATTGAGTTCAAGAGTGGAGTTATGTTTGAATTCTGCAATGAAAAGGGCATTTTAAAACAATTTAGTGCTCCTAGAACTCCACAACAAAATGGTGTTGCTGAAAGAAGAAACAAAACTTTAATTGAAGCAGCAAGAACCATGATTGTTGATGCTAACCTACCTCTATTTTTCTAGGCTGAAGCTATCAACATAGCTTGTTATCTTCAAAATAGGGTACTTCTCAATAAGCATCATAATAAAACTCCCTATGAGATTCCGTTCAAAAGGAAACCCTATATGAAGTTCTCAAAGCCATTTGGCTGCAAATGTTCACTTCTGAACACTAAGGACTATTTGAACAAGTTCCAAGCTAAGTATCATGAATACTTATTTGTTGAATATTCTTCGCACTCCAAATCTCACAGAGCTTATGTGAAAGATTATTTGAGTGTGATTGAAATATATGACATTGTCTTCATTGAAGATCAAATCAAAAATGTTGACGGCCCAAGCTGGTTGTTTAGCCTTGATAACCTCATCAAATCTTTCAAGTTATATCTACAAGATATTAACCCAAGTGCTTATCAAACAACATTTCGAGAAGCAACTCAAGAAATCAAATTGAATTTGGATAAAATACGGTCCAAAGTTGCTAATTTGGAATTTAAGTTTATCAATGAACTTTATGACGAGCTGCCAAATGATAACTCTGAGGCAAATCCTAAAATTATCAATTAAGTTCATGTTCAAAAAAATCCATATGTTACTCTTGTTGTTATTGAATCTTTTATCAAAATTGAGCATAAAAATTGAGCATATATGTTTGTTTTCGTGCTTTCTATCCTAAATTGAGCCTAAAAATGTTGAGCAGGCTCTCAAAGATAACAGTTGGGTAGAAGTAATGCATGAAGAACTTTCACAATTCAGATAACTGCATGTTTGGGAACTAGTAGATAGACCAAGAGACAAAAATGCTATTGGCACAAAATGGGTTTTAAGAAACAAAAGGTATTAAAGAGGCATTATGATTAAGAATAAAACAAGACTTGTTGCTTTGGGATGCTTACAAGAAGGAATAGATGTTGAAGAAGTATTTGCACATGTGATAAGACTTTAAACGATTAGGTTATCTGCCATATGTTTCTTCAAGAAACATAAAGGTGTATCGGTTGGATGTCAAATCTGCATTTCTGAATGGTAAAATAGACAAGGAGGTGTATGTCACTCAACCTCCAAGCTTTGAGGATCATGATTATCCAGAGAAAGTTCATAAGCTAAGCAAAGCTATCTATGGATTACCTCAAGCTCCAAGGGCATGGTATGATGAGTTGTCAAACCATCTACTTGAAAATGGTTTCTATAGAGGAGCCAATGACAAGACCTTGTTTTGCAAAAGGAAGGGTAAAGATCTGCAATTCTTCAAGTTTACGTGGATGATATCATTTTTGGTTCAACTAATGATAGAATGTGTAAGGAATTTGAAAATGTAATGAAGTCAAAGTATAGTATGAGTTATATTGGAGAAATGAAGTTCTTTCTTGGATTACAGTCAACTATGTGAAGGAAATTCTTACCAAGTTCAAATATGAAGATGTGAAGACTATTTCTACATCAATGGAAACACATGAAAAGATGATTGCTGATTAAAAAGGGGAGTCAGTTGATCAACATGAATGTAGAGATAAAATTGCATCTTTGATGTATCTGGCAGTATCCAAACCTGGCATCATGTTTGTTGTTTGTGTTTGTGTGTGTGAGCGCTCGCGCGCAAGATTTCAAGCCAATCCTAAAGTCTCTCACATGTTGGAAGTCAAGAGAATATTTAGATATTTAAAGGGAAAGCCAGCCTTGGGGATTTGGTATCCAGAGAACAACTCTTTTGATCTTTTTGCATTCACTGATGTGATTATCATGGGTGCAATTTCATGGGTGCAATTTCAGTAGGAAATCTACTACCGGAGGTTGTCAACTTCTAGGAAATAAACTAGTATCCTGGCAATGCAAGAAGCAGACCATTGTATCAATTAAACTACAGAAGGTGAGTATATCGCTGCATCTGCTTACTGTGCATAGGTCTTATGGATTCAAAATCAAATCCGGGATTACGGTCTGAATTTCCTACACAATCCTATCTTTATTGATAATACAACATCTATGTTTATAGTTAATAATCATGTGTATCACTCAACAACCAAGAACAATGAAATCAGACAACATTTTATCAGAGATTGTAATGAAAAGGAAATTATAGAAATAAAAAGGGTTGAGACCAATTAAAATCTTGCGGATTTATTCACTATACCAATAGACAAAACCAGATCAATTTTCTATTAATGCCTTTAGGACTAATGAACTCTAATGAGGTCTGATTGAGGATGTGTGCTTGTTTATTTCATGATATATCTATCCTTTCTTGTGTACATTCTATGTGCAAATACGTTTCTATGACCTGATTAAAATTTCAAAAAAGATTTTCAAGTTTCTACTTTGAGTTAGTTTACAAAAGGACAAAAAGATTTTCTTTTTATTTATGTATGTTTATATGTGATTATTAATGAGAATCAAACAAAAATGTTTTTTGAAAACTATGTCAACACATGTTTATGATGAGAGCTAAAGGCTTTTGGTGAATGTAAAATGAGAAATGATACTACTCATTCAGTTAACGCTTTGAAGAAGCAAAAATGATTTTTAAAATGGAAATTGATGTGTGTCTAATGAGTGCTCTTTCTATAGGACTAACAACTAAGCTTTAAATTTAAAACGGAAACTCCTAATAACACCACACACAACCGGCAAGTGTACCGGTCACAATTAGTATAGACCTAAGAAGTCTGAGACTTAACTGGAAAAAATATTTTTTCCAAGGACACATGAGAACGCCTATGATCACTAAACCCTAGACAAGACCTTCCTAAGAATAATATTTTTTTAATTGGTTTTGTAACAAATTAAACTACTTGACCTAAATTACTTTAGCTAAATTAATTAACTGGATGACGGAACTGACAGACAAAACTTTCCTAATTTAGAGACTTAACTAACAATGGAGAAAACGTCTACCTAGGTAAAAATCAAATTGACGGTCTAACAAGCTAATGGATTGAATGATCTCACGACAACGGTATCTAAAGATGACACAACTAAGGTCCGCTTAAGAAAGCTAGATCACCTCTCGGTCTTACCAACAAACCCTAACTTACACTTAATTGATTTTATAAACAAACCGGAAACGAATGCTAAGGTGTTCTAATGTCGACTCTCCTCTCGGACTCACCGACACACTATCCTAATGGAAATGAATACTACACAACCAAGTATAGAGGAACAATTTGGTTTAACGCAATCTAGACCAATCAATCATTCACTAACCCAAACCCGACAAGAACCGAACCAGCTTTCGCGCAATCCTAATCCTAACAAACAAAGGCTATGAGACGAATTTACTTCTTATCACCTCTCTATCTCTAAGAAGGTGTTTACCCGATGAATTATATCAATTAACAATCTTAACAAAACCCTACGGTGGTACCTACTGCAAACAAACTCTAAACACAAAGTAAAGACTTGAACATGCAACTATCAATCAGTACCACTTCAATTAATCAAAGCACGAGATTATGAGAGAATATCAAAAATATGGCAGCCACTAAACACAACCTAATTCATCGTTAAACCAAACTTTCAATAGCAACTCAAGTCATATTAACCAAACAATCCATTCAACTCATCAAAACCGAACAATAATCATTAAACCCAGGTAGAACTAAGAAGTTTAGCCAAGCATAATTTTTGGACATCAGCTATAACTCAAATTAAACATCATAATAATCACCAAAAACATAATCAAAATCATCCAACAATCATTTATGATCATACACAATTCAATCCTCAACTCAGTTGCAAAACAATTAACTTTAAAGATCAAAATCAAGATAGTTATGAACATAAACAAGAAATCAAAGTTTATGAGTGTCATACTATCGATTGGGGCTAAGTTATATGATGGAGAATTGTCCCGAGCTGATGTCCCGAGTCACCTTGGCTTCCTTCTTCTTCCCTTGATCTCAAGAAGCTTGAAAAATAATTTTCTTCTTCTTCTTTTGATGCTGCCGATCAGATTAATTGGAGAGGAGTTGGTTTAGTTTTTTTTATTTCTTTGCTGCTCACCAACGTTGACCAGCCACAAATTATATTTGTTTTCTTGTCTCCTTGAAGCAGCCTTCAGTCTTGGACTTGTTCCCTGCTGGCCGACCAAACAAATTAACAAACTTTGGTTGGTTAATTTGTTTTTCCTCCTTTTTTATGCAGCTGCCGATCGGACTTGTCAAGGGGAGGGGTTAGGGTTTTTTATTTTTTGATATTTCATAAATAATAAGCATGTAAGGCTTTCCCCTAATGGGCTTGGGTCGGGCCTTGAGTTTAGTCTTCAAAAAATTATCATAAAGGTCTTTTTTGTCTTCCAAAACCGGTCCTTTTCTCTTTAAAACCCGCAACGTACGAAATATATAAAAATCTGTTTTATTAGATAATTAAGCAATTAAAAAGATGATAAAAGGTGCAGAAATAAGTGTTTTTATAAAACATCATAAATTGATCCAACATGATTGGGAAATGATAGAAGATTGACTATCTGATCAGAGCACATGGAAAATTAAGCATGTCATTGATTTATTTGGTTGCTTTCCTTGATGTGTAAAAGCTAAAGTGATATAAAATTCAAGAAATTCTGCTAAGTTTAAGTGGTTACACATTTTTAAAGGTTATGCATGTTTCTATTTAAATCTCTCCAAATGATAGACAGAAAGGTTGATATCTGGCCATACACAAGCACGTTAGTGTTTAGTCACCCAAAATGCAATAGTTAAAAGTTCATGACAGTCAAATATGCTTCAAAGTTTTAAATTTAATAAAATGTTGATGAAATCCAAACTTAAAAGTGTTAAAGTTAGAACAACACAAAGTGGGGCATCATTATAAGTCATAAACACTCCATATGAGAGGCATGTAAGGCCGAACTACGTGGCAAGTAAGTCTATTGTTCAACCTTAAAGTAAGAAAATCTAAATATATCTACAAGTTGTTTTGTTGTGATTTGTCATCAAAAAGTTTTCACCAAACATTAGGGGGTTAAAATCAAGTTGGGTTGAACTGGAGATGGCGAAATACGCATTGAGAAGAGATCCGAGGCTTCATATATCTGGTAAGTGGGGTCCATATAAGTCTTATGCATAATTGAACAGTAAACATATTACTAAAGTAATGAAACTCAGGCTAACTAATTTGCCAATCATTAACATGACTTAGGTGTTATAATAAAGCTGAAATGATATGTTGGGATTGACTTTTAGTTAATATGATCCCAAGTTGTGATCTTTCCAAATATCAAGCAAAAACGGTTTCACAACTGAAAAGTGATCTCATTTCACCAAATTAAATAAGCTCTTCATCACCAAAGTGTCAAATTTTATGTTATTTGTGTGTTTAATATCTCATCATGTTTTTATGTGTTTCTGTGCCTAAAACTGTTAGAATTTTCCATGTTTTTCTTGCCGAGCAAGATATTTGTTATCAAGCATGATTTAAGTATTTCTAGTAAAGATATTATGTATTCAAGCAAACTTATATGTTTACATGCTCAAGCATGATAGAATTTGTTATTCGAGCAAAGTTTTTAAGAATACTTGCAAGCTTTATGAATTAATTGATTTGAGCATGCTTTGTATTTTTATTTCAATTTCACTGTTAACGAACAAGATAGCTTGCTTGGAGCAACATGCTTGGTATTTATGCTAGTGATTTGCTTCTCGAGCAGTGTTGTATCTCAGAGCATGCTAGCTTCATGTTACACTTAGTCTGTTTTCCTTGACTTAAGTTAGGTGGAGTGTGCTTGACATTTATTTTCTGAGCAAGCTTTACCTTGCTTGTGATTTTGATTTCGAGCATACTTAACCTTAACCCTGCTTGAACTTATTCTCGAGCATGGTTGTTATTTAGTTCTTTAGGATATTTTAAATATTTTGAAGTTTTGCTTGTGCAAAACGACAAAACCCTTAAAACTTGCATACAAACAAAATCATTTAGTATGATGTGCTTAAAGTAGTGTAATAATTATTAACTAAATTAACCAACTCTAGACACTAAGTAATACTCTAGACTCTCTAAAACTCGTCTAAACTACTAACCGGCAAGTGAACCGATCGAATCTAGTAAAGCTAAGTAAGTCTGGATATCGAACCCACGAGACATTTTTTTAATTACGTAAACAATCTAAATTAGACTCGACTAACTAACACGACTCTTTAATTATTGTTATTAAAGGGGGATTTTACTGAAAACTTAAATTTAAACTAATTAAGAAAACAAATAAAATAAACAAAAGACAATTTAGTTGATTTAAATCAAATGAGAATGAAAACCACCTAGGCTAGAAAATGCGAACAGGACCCCTGGCCCTTAAGTAACCATTTAATCTTTTGCAGCATCCAATCGCATAACATGATACATATGATAGACAAACTGAGACGATAAATAACATAGAACGATATCAATTAATCAAAAACTTATTGTTATGGAACTGGGAACATAAAATATTCACTTAAAAGAAAACCCTAAGAGGAATCCTGGTCTTTAAGGAACCGTTTACTCCCTTGCGGCATCCAAGTGCATAACATGATACGTACGATAGACGGACCAAGACGATAAATAACATAGAACGATGATCAAGGCTAACGATTGTTCGTATATTGATAATAACCAAATGATTACAAGATATCGCATACATGCATGGATACATGCGGTTAAGCTAGATCCGCCTCGATGTGCACCTCGAGGCGGCCTATTATTCTATAGAGATTTCGGTAGCATAACGATACTCATTTAAAAATAAGGCCAAAAAACTTACCTTAGATGAATAGGATCTGCCTATTTAAAGGACCAAGTCCCATTCAGTAACATCACTAACGAATGTGTGATCCCGTTAACAAATGTCTTCCCATTCCCTAAATCGCGTAGCAAATGGGCTCTCTAAATAACGAATGAGCCATATACGCTACACTGTTAGCGTATGTGCTCCTAGGCTAACGAATGGGTTGTCTAATCTAACAAATGGACTCCATATGCTAAACATTCTTAATGAATGGACCATATTACATGATAGGAAAATGACCAAACTACCCCTAGCCTCTTCGATCAGCTACGAACAACAAATCATGCACTTACAACTCCCCTTTTCCATAGTTGTCAAATACTTTAACTACAAATCATTAGTCGCAATAAATAACTCCCCCTTGACTGATGATTCTCGGGCTTGTGTAGATAGACAAATCTCTAAATCTTGTACCCAAATCAATAACTCATAGCTTCTTGTATCAGATATCCCCCTCAAGTAAGCAATTCCAAGTGATCATCCCGATCATCCAACTAGCATATGATACAGATCAATCTTTCAACAATCAGCAGCAAGTCATCAACTATCCATCAGCACATGTTAATGCATTGTTTTGTCGTCTTAGTCTTTGTTTATCTATGTAATTTATTATTATTAATGTAAAAGGGCATTTTGGTAATTTTACCTGTCCATTCGTTAAGTTACATGGCCATTCATTAAGTGTGTTTAACGAATGTGCCCACCATTATATTTATTGGCCATTCGTTATGGAGTGTATAATGAATGAGCCATATTGTTAAGATTATTATACCATTCGTTATGGAATGTTAATGAATGATGTCTAACGAATGAGTCATTCGTTATACTATAAGTTATTGTTAGGGTATGAAGACGAATGGATCACATTCGATATGGAATATATAATGAACATGTATCGTCTTCTATATATAGTATGTACCCTGATGTTAATTTAACGATGTGTGAATTATTATTATCTGAAGTCGTTACTATGTCCAATTACTCTCTCAACACACACTTCACCTAACGTATAACACACTAATTTAATCACCTTATAATAGTGGTATCAAAGCCTAGACGTTCAATTATTAAGGTGATTTGATGTTTAATTGATATGAATTGGTGAAAATTCATATGTTAATTGTCACACCCCAACCTAAGGCGAAAATGCTGGGTGTGAGCTGATTGCTCACAGCTCTCAAGGTACTATCATGAAATATTAAAGGTGACAATGTTTGTTAAATTAAATTAAAATAATTCACATAAATCAAATACAAACAAATACAGAATTTACAAATAAGGCAACAAGATAATTTATAACTCCAAATTTAACTAAGTCTTGATTAAAGTTCTTCTAACTTAATTCTTCACTAAGTCTTCACCAACATGCATTAAATTCCTACGATAACCTGCATATGTACAAAATACAAATTTTGTCAGCAACACATGTTGAGTGAGTAAAACACCAGATTTTGACACTACAATAATAATATATAAGAGAAAACACAAACTGTTCCTGTGAGATAAACAATTAAGCCATAACATATAAACAATTCACACATGTAATAAAGAACGGGCTAAACTGTTGCCATGTAAATCGGGCATTGGTTACCAAAGATGGGTTGTCGGTGAAACCATTGTCATGCGATTGGACACCGGCCACTACGACAATCGTATGATTATACTATTAATGATGAACCTCTCTGAATGCGGTAAAATGAAGCAAGGAAGCAAATAGCAAACTAGGCATAAACTGATATACACACAAGGATTAACAGTTGCAGTTGAATAATATATAATAGATAAATAGATAAAGTACATATATGTCCCCAAAATATTTAAAATAAGTAAAAAAGGGGAGTGAAATACTCACCTTCTTAAATAAGCTAAGCGAGAAATGATTCGATAAGAAAGCGGTAAACCACGCTCTTCGGTAATTACCGACGAGAAATCCTAAGTAACAATAATTGAGGAAATAAATATGGATTGAATAATGAATCTAAAACTAGATAGAGGTTCGAGATTTGATAATCAATTGTATTCTTGCGAAAGTTAAATATTACGTAAATTTATTACTACATTTACTATTTTGAAATATCACTTTTATTTAACAAAGTTTTAAACATCAATAACATGATTTTAATTAAATATAAAATACATAAAAATACTTCAAAAAATATTTATAAAACTTTGGATAGATTATATAAAGAGATTTCTTTTAAATAATTATTTTAAACTAAAAATTACTTTTAATGTGTATATATAAATATATTATTACTATTAATAACGATTTCTTTAAATTAGTATTTTAAATAACAATCTCTTATAAAATACTTGAATTTATATTTTATATTTTAATACGTTAAATATCGTGATAAATTTTAAATATATATATTCTAAATTAAAACCCTTTTTTATAAATTAAAACCTTTAATAATTTTTAATAACTAAAATATATCCATATATATATATATAACACATTGTAAGTCCTGAATCTGGATCACTACAATATGATATCAACTTTAACACGATGTTAGTGCGGAATCGTAACACCGTGGTGATTCAAGAACAATAATACGAAATAATATAAATATGATGAGCACAGTAATACTCCAAACGCACATGGTTATATTAATAAATCGTCTGGTACATGAGATTATACAAATCAGTATTTGCTCTCTAGGATATGGTGGCTATGAAAGTGTTCAACAACCTCTATCAATGTGAACAAACAACAAACCCTATTCAATGTATCTATATATAGGGAAACACACAACCTAGCCCAACATAAAGCCCAAAGCCCAAACTAGCCTAAACCGAAATCCATAGGGATTTCGGTATTACACCAATGTAATTCTTCAACTCGTCTTCGTTTATGTCACTTTAGTCTTGATCATGTCATGGCCTTTTGATATACGTCAGTCTAACCAATTTATGACCCAACAATCTCCCCCTTAGACTGATGCTTTCAAAACCTTCAGAATCTTTACTAGAACATGATCAGCAACTTCAGTGCTCAGCAACTTCAGCATCTGCATCCAATACTCTACCATCTCCCCTTTTTTAACAACATCACCCAATTTGAATCTTAGATACTTCATATGCTTCCGTTGCAAGAAATCAGACTTGTAAGAACAATCAACTTTGATAGAAAAATCAACCAAAATATTTTGAAAACAATTCAATAAAACAAAATAAGACAAACATATTATTTTAATTTTTATTTTTCTGATTTTTATGATTTTCTTGAAAAGACTTGAAATGAGATCGTACCAGCTAAGCCAACTTTAACACAATAACCGATTATCATATTTCATTAGCTGAAGACAAATCTTAAAATGATTTTTTAACACATTTGTTTCGACAAGAGTAATCAAGAAGTAAAAATAAAATAAATGAAATAAAATAAACCAAAAACAACAAATAAAACAAATTTAATCACCCGGTCTTCTTGTAATTTAGCTAATTAGGGATCAAATTTCAGTTTTGATAAAAACGTCGCCTTTTATGAAAAGATTCGAACATGGAATCATATTGTTTAAGGTGTTGTCACAAGGATTCATGTTCAGCGTTATTATAACATAAAGAGACAGGCTGATAGCAGGTATAACAAACTTAGCATGATTTTCATTTCATCAGTTATATGAATTACGTTCAGTTCGGCATAAAGCTTAGATGGACATCACTTATGGACCTGTGATGTCTCCTATCTCTTCTCAAAACTTATTTGGCTTTCCCAAGATCACCCTAATTTGACTCCAACCCCCTAGTGCTTGATCAAAAGATTTTAATAGATAAATGAACCAGAATTTAAGCTTTAAGGTTGAACGTTGGACTTCGAAGTCGTCCGGACTTACATGCCTTTCATTCGAGACATGACAGGACTTACTTTTATGCCCCCATCTCTGTAGTTCTAGTTTGACCCTTTAAGCTTTTTAAATACAAATTTTTTTTAATAACACAATAATCCCTTTTTTTTGGAATTTTTTATTTTTTTATTATATAATTTTTTTTTATAACTTAATTAATAACTTAGAAACATAATATTTTTGGTGATCAAGACACTAACGGGCTCATGTATGACTGGGTAATTGCTTTTCTGCCTATCATTCGGAGAGATGTATATGGAGTCATGCACATTTCTTCAAAATGACTCTCCACAGTAAGTTTAGCATATTTAGTTTATATCACTTCAACTTTTACGCATCGTGGAAAGCTACCATGCAAATCAATGACTGTTCTAGAGCCTTTTAAGCTTAATAACTTCACCCGTTAGGCACACATAAACAATTTATCTATCACTTTCCAAAGGTTGGATTGATAATCATATCACTTCCCAAAAAATTACACAAGGCACACATGTTAAGAACTCAGTCACCCCGGTCACTCTTTAGCTTTCAGGTAAATGGCTATCCCGTATGACCACAAATGGTTAACAGGACCAAACACATATGAAAATATATGTCCTTCCAACTTAGAATTACCGACATAATTTTAAGTGAAAAAATTCAAAGCACAAAGACAAAACACATCACAATCGCCCCAGATGCTTTCAGTCTTTTGGTGAATGGTTATCCTGTGAATCTACAAGTAGATGACTGGACCAAACATATACAAGTATATGTCCTTCAAACTTGAGCAGCCGACATGATTTTAAGCAAAAGTGAGTTTTTTTATTTTAATAAAAGACACACACACACTTTTTGAATTTTTTAATTTTCTCAACAAAAACACACACTTTTTTGATTTTTCTAATTTTCTCCCCCTAAATTTATGCAAAAATTTTGACCGAAGGGAAAACTTTTATGTACAAATTTAACCTCAAAAAGACTCAATCGTCGAAACGTAGTATTTAATAATAATATATGATGAAGTGTGATAGTCAGCCAACTGATGTACTATCATTTGTCATGTACGTTCAAGTCATTTTCTCATTTTTGAGAAACAAAATACACTATACTTGAAAAACTATAAATGAACATATTTTTGTATTTTTTTAATTTAAAAATTCAAAATCTTTTTGACTGATCAATCTTTCATACCAAAGTATACGGTTACCTTTTATCTTCAAGACATCATTTTTCCATTTGTGAGAATCTCCCCCTAAGAATAAGCTTGTTTTGAGATTTTGCATCCTTGCGAGTTGAATGTCTGGAACAAACCTTTTAATATGCAATGTATTACTTGAGTTGTTTCTACACACTTAGAGAGCAGATTAAAAACATTCTATCACCCTAAAATCCCGTCCAGGCAACAAATAATCCATTTGATGGTTTAAAGAGTTAAAAACACTGGATATTTGCCTTGTCATGTGCCTGGAACAACCCATTTAATAAACAATGAATTTATATTTGTTCCTACAAGCATAGCGGGATCAGTTGGACATAAGAACCCAAGTCATAAATGTCTTGGGGTTCCCTTAAGCATCAACATATGTGACCTCTTGCCAACTCATATCTTTCCCATCTTTAACAGAATCATTTGTTAATACAGATTCTGTTTGCTGAGTTTTAAGTTTCCAAATCTGTCTTGGTTTAGTGGAATTTGATATAACAGACTTTGGAGTGGAGCAATTCTAACTCGAATTCTTAGAACTCTCAACACTCTTTGATTTCTGAAAATGTATTTTTCTTTTAACAGTTTATAAATCATTTGAGTGCAAACCTGTCATATTAACTTTGAATCCTTGAGTATCTGTGACCCGTTGTACAGATACTCGGGTTTTTGTAAAATAAGCATTTTGTTTAACCACTGGATTCGGTTGAAACCTGTTACCTTTCACCAGAGAAGCTTGTCTATTAACAGGACAATAGTGACACTCCTTTGCCAAATGTTGGCCGTTACCGCAGATGAAACACGCCTTCATCCTTCTTCTAATGTCAATGGAAGCACTTGTCTCATGTTAGAATTCCTTCTTAGGAAAGGTTTTTCCATTCTTCTTGCCCCTTGGTGCAGCCTTCTAATTTTGCTTGTAATAGGAAACATATAGATGATGATCACAATATCTGGCTATATGTCCCGGCGTGCCATAGTGGTAACATGTTTGCCTCTTAATATAAATAGCACCTAGTGATTTATCAACACATGGAGATCCGGAGGATCTATGAGGAGGAGACTGTTCTTGTTGTGCTGATTTCTTATGTCTCTTCCCTTTGTTGCACAACTCTGTGTATTGTTATTAGTACAATTTTGTGTTGTGGTGTCATCTGAGTTTGATGACACGTTAGAATAAGATTCATTCTCACTAACCTGAACCCATTTACTATCAGAAGCCACATCATTTACTATATCTGCACATGAAGTCGAAGCATCAAAATTGTTCACACATTTAAAAACAGGCTTGATTTCCTCTAGGGATCCTAATCCAACAATTTCATATTGAACCTGTTTACCATACTTAATGTCCTTTACCTTTTCTTCCTGCTCTTTGGTAAGAGGAAGACTAGTATAGTTGTCATTGTATGGTGGGGGTACTTGACTATATCATATACCCTCACCTTCATTTTCTTTCCACCATAATTGATTTTCAATCATTGAATTGACTACTTTACTAGAACCATTGAATTTTTTAAAGACTAGTTCAGCCCTTTAAAATTTACTAGTTAGATTCAAAATTTCTAACATGGAGGCTTCCAGTTTAGCAGTTAATTCAGCGAAATCCTGTTTGGCATCTAGGTGGTGACAACATTTTATACTGAAATCAGATTTAATCTTAGAGATGTCCTTTTTCTGTGCTTCTATCTTATCTAGAAAGCCTTTTTCATTTTTCTTAAGTTTAAAATTTTCAGATTTTATTCATTCCACGTCTCTAATTAAGTTATCATTATGGAGCTTATATAACTCTATCTTATCAACACAATCTAGAGAACATGGTTGAAAACTTACCTCAGATGAACTCTGAAATACTAATTATGAGTAACGAGAATTTATAACGAGAATTTAGGTCCAAGATTATAACGAGAATTTAGGTCCAAGCAAACTAAACGGGTATACGGGTTGCGATATGGGCCATGAATACGGCTAAACGGGTAAGGGTAAGTGGGTTAATGGATATTATTATAGTTTAGGTGTGGAAACAAAAATAGGTTAAACTATAGTTTAGGGTTAAAATTTTATTTAAACCAAAGTTATATATATATATACATATATAGGGGATGGATCTTGCGAGAAGTGATATTACAGCGAGAAGTGCGAGAAGTGAATGTATAACTCCATTAATCCCTAATTTGACTCCCTTTCATATAATGTTACATACATATATGTAGGTTGATTATATTTATGTCTTAATTACACATTCAAACCTACCTACAAACATATAAATGTACCGAGCCACATTCAAAGCTATGTACCTACATACATACAAACATACATACCTACGCATACATATGCACCTACACAACGCACCTACACATAAGAAATGGAGTGAAATTAGGGATTAATGGAGTTACACCTTCACTTCTCGCACTTCTCGCTGTAAAAAAACTTCTGAAATGATCCAATACCTATATATATTTATATATATTAAATAAATATAATAACAAATAATAATATAAAAATACTAACTCAAATAACGCGAAATTTTCTCAGTAAAATTTCCCGAACATAAAAGTGGGTCGGATAACGGATATAAAATACAAGTTTGAAAATCCAAGTTGTTACACTAACTGTTAATGTTTAAGTTCTGAAACTAATTAGATTGATATTGAATCAATTGTCATTGTGTGATGGATAATTGAGGTCAATTTGAGTGTCATTCAATTCGTAATCAGATCTGTGAGCTTCAGTGTAGTTTAGTTGTTTAATAGTGGTTCAATTCATTGGAATTGAAGTGATAATTGGTAATAACGGAAACAAAGTGTTACGGGATTGAGTTTGGTTGGTTTAGGACTTGTTTTGATGAGAATTGATTATTCGTGTTAGTCAGGGTTTGTTCGGATTAAATGTACGAGTTATTTAAGGGGTTATCTGTTAAATTTGGTGTTGAAATGATCGAGATATCCATGGTTGATCTTCGATTGTATGTAAGTTTGGATCTGAAAGTTTGAAGATCTGGAGATCTAGTTGAAGGTTTAAAGGTGCCATTCGTTACGGTTAACAACTCATTCGTTATATTGTAACTGATCATTCGTGACAGGAGTATAACTGTTTTGTGACACGTGTCAGTTAGTTATAACTGATCATTAGTTCACTGTAGCTCATTCGTTACCAAAACACCATTTGTGACAGACTCATTGGTTACAAAATACCTATTCGTCAAATCCTATTCATTAAGTTATCCATGTGATAATCTGGTTGCTAATTTGTTTGATTACTTAGTTATTCGTTATTCCATTCGCTATTGGATCATTCGTATGAACAGGAATCATTCGTTACTCCGACACTAGCCATTCATTATAGTTATACATTATACATTTGGTATCATTCGCTACACCATTATTTAGCATAACCATTCACATTCGTTACCATAACCATCCTCATTCGTTACCATAACCTTATATCATTCGTTATACTGTTCATCACTCGTTACAAGAATTTACACTTTTCACCCATAAGTTTAAAATTTGGACAATTTATGACCTAAACTTTGAACCGTTGATCATTTAAACACAAATTTTAGAAATGGATAACTTTTACGCGTTAGCATTTCAAATATGATGATGCAAAAAATGCTTCACTTAGACACAGAAGTCGGTTCACATTCAAAATGTCCCCGACTGATGAAATGTAGTGACTTTGCTAAGTGGGAACCAATATTCCGAGTACATCTAGGATCCGTACATCCTTATTGCTCTATATGTCTTGATGATGTTCATACCCCTACGATAATTGGTGACACAAGCACGAGTTATGAAGCAAATCCTTATACTTTGCATACTCAAAAAAAGAAAAAGGCTTCAGAAATTGAGACCAAAGCATACTCTACTTTGACCATGGCTTTACCAGATAATATTTTCCACCAGGTGGGAAGTATTAAGATTTGTGCTTCGTTATTTCAACACATTCAAATGTGAAACATGGATAACACACATGAAAGTAAAAAAGGTGATGCAAAAGTTTCAATTCAGAAACTTTTGCTTGTTGAATGGTGAAACAGATAAGGAGATGTTGACCAGGTTTAATCATTTGATTGCTGACATGAATAAACAAAAGATGGAACCATCTCGATCAGAACAGATTGACACTATCAAGAATGCACTGCTGAGTTCGTACTCTACGTTTCTACTTGTGCTGAAAGAAAATAGCTATTTCAAGAATGGAGATTTGACGGCAATGGAATTCTTGCAGAAAGTTGAAGAACGAGAGTATGACATGAGATGTCAAAAATTGTCAAAAGATAACCAAGATCCGACATTGTATGGATGATCTCTACCTTTAAGCAGTACCACAGGTCCAATCAATGATTTTCTATTTCAGACTTCTCAAGAAATGCCATCTTCATTCAATGAACAAATTCCAAATGTTTTGTTTCATGGCTTCAGGGTCAAACAACAATTCTAGTGGGTCAAATACTTCATTTACTGGTACTGGTAATGTTTCAGCTCAACCACCAAATGTGAACATGAAAGAAGTTGAACAACATTTTGCTTTCCTTTATGCCTTTATGAGTTCGTATGAGAATTTGGTGAGTGGTAAAATTTCCAACAGTGAGCTTACTGATGAAGATTATCACCAGATTGATCCAGATGATAGGAGCTCGGGTAAAAAGTTTACTGATTCAAAAGAAAACCCTTACGGGGTGATTCTTCTAAGCCTGTTGCTTCATAGGCATTGCTCACTGCTGATGTAATTAACTTGAATCAAAGGTTGTTGGGTAATGGTAATGGTAATCAAGAAAACCTTGCTTTATTTGAATCGGTTGAAAATTTTCAATATGCTTGTGGAGAGGGTTTAGCTACCGAAAGTGAATCAGAAACTGATTCTGATTCTGATTCTGATGCTTCAAGTCATATGCAACCAAGTTCGTTTACATGCATGGCTAAAATTGATGAGGTTAGTCTTATCTCAACTTCAAGTATGTCGAAAAATTTTACTGATAAATCAGTTAAGTTAACTGAAAATGTTTCATGTGCTTATTGAGAGGAATTAACGTCAAAATTTGACTTAATTCATGATCACAATGAAACATTAATGAAAGATCTTTCAATCATTCGTGATAACTAAAGACAATCCAAGGATACTGAGAAAAAGATATTATATAAAAATTGATGAATTGTCTAATAGTAATAATGATTTGAAAGCAGAACTTTCAGGAAAATTGATTATCATCGATAAACAGTCACAAGAAATCCTCAAATCAAGAACTAAAATAACTGTGCTTGAAAATGAAATTCTTGAGTTGAAAAATAAGTTAGACAAATTTATAAATTCATCCTTTTTTTCTAAATTAAATCATTGAAGTATCAGGTAAGAAAATGGGATCTAAAAACGGTTTAGGCTTTGTTGAAGTTCCTCACCGTTTCATAATGACTATTCAAACAGTCCATTTTGTGGAAAAGAAGAAGTTGTTATTTCTGACAATTATTCAAATGTTTCTTCATCTAAGAAAGTCGAATTAGTCATTCAAGTGGAGAAACCTAAACAAAATACTAAAGGAAAACTTACTGGATAATCTTCAACTCAAGGACCTCATATTCATATAAATAACGATTTTGTTGAGGAAGTGGTCATTGAAGATATAATTGAACCAAATACACAAGGAACAGAACATTCCACGTTCTAAACACATTTTATGTGAACCTTAAGAATTTGAGGAGGCTATGTAAGGTACAAATATATCTAAGGTGAACAAGGCACAATCATCTAAGGTTAAACCCAAGAAATCAGATAAAAACAAATATTTCTGATGTGGATTTGATGCGATTCATTAATCCTTCTCAAGTTAACATTAACAATGGACGTGTGTTTAACTTAAAAGGTCTTAACAAAGTGTTCAATGAGAAAGATATTTCACTTCATTTGAATACACCCGAGTTGATTGAAAGTGTCTTTCTAAAGGAAACTTCACAATTAAATGATCTTGAACAAGCATTTGCAATATCTAAATTATCAAGCAAAACAATTTCATATTCTAAAGTAAAATAGTCAATAAATCATGTTAAGAAAGTTCAGTTTGTTAGTTCTACGGGAACTCACACTTTACATAGTTTACCTGATTGTTCAAAACTTGATTTTTATATGAAAAAGAAATATGTTACGTTTGATGATTTGGATAATGTAAATGTCTCAAGTGATTATTGTCAATTAAATGTTCCATAATTAACTGTTAAACCACAACGTGTGTTCTTGGATATGAGAACGTGTTTCTTGTGTGGCGAACATGGACATGTTGTTAGAGATTGTGGAATGAGAAAACTAAGAATGTCAAATCTTTTAACAAGGAACAACCATCAAACGTTCATGTGGTTAAGGAAATTCTTAAGAGACCACCGTCTCAAGTTGATGAGACTCATATTTTGTTTCATAATGTGAATCCACGCAATGTAGTTCATCTTGATGATAAGGAACTTAAGTTAAAGAAAAAAATTTGTCCCAACACAACCAATTTGTAACAATGAAAACACCAATGTTATCAAAGACGCATATATTCGACGAAAGTCAAATAGACCAGTGACTTATTCACAAGTGTATGATTCACAATTGGAGTCTAAAGTGGTTAACTCTTATTATGTAAACAAAGTGGTGCCCAAGAGTGAGGCATGGGCTGCCTTTTTGGTTTAATTATGTTTCTTGAATGTGCAGAGTTTATCCAAGACTATCTCAGGAGAAAACTAGATCATGGATAGTGGATGCTCTCGTTACATCACCAACAATCTTGACCTTCTATCCAATGTAAATAATTTCAAGGGGGTTATGTGGCTTTTTCTGGTAATTTAGGGGGTATGATAATCAAGGAAGGCGATGTGTCAAATGGTAGTATCACGTTTGAAAGAGTAAATTATTGTGGCAAGGTGTATCACTATTTGTTGAGTGTTTCTTAAATTTGTGACAAAAAGTATACCACCGTGTTAACTGACAAGGAGTGCATAATACTCAAACTAGGATATGTCATTCCAGAAAACATGGTTGTTATGCGATCTCCTAGGTCGAATGATATTTATGTACTAAACATGAGTACTAAAGTATCAACTTCAACCTTTGTTGAAACGTGTTTTATCTCTAAGGCAGATGAGAAAGCATCGATTCTGTGGCACAGGCGTATGGGTCACGTTCATGTCAGAAAGATGAACTATCTGATGTCAAATGATTTAGTAGAAGGGGTTTCGCTAAAGCATTTCAAGTTGGCCAATCACTGTGTTTCATGCAAAGAGGGCAAACAGAAGAAGAAGCTGCACCCGACGAAGTTATTTAATTCCATTGATACTTCTCTGGAACGACTTCATATGGATTTTTTGGTCCTGTGAATCGTGCGAGTATTGCTGGAGACTAGTCCTGTTAAGTCGTGACTGATGACTATTCGAGGTACTTGTGGGTTTTACTTATGAGTTCTAAAGATCAGACACCGGTTCTTGTGCAGAACTTAATCACAAAGATCGAATCATTTTTCAAACATAAAGTGAGACGCATTCAAAGTGACAATGGTTCGGATTTAAAAAACACTATATTGGAATTTTTTTGTATTCAGAAAGTTATACCTCAAGAATATAGTGCTCCATATGTACCACATCAGAATGGTGCTGCTGAACGAAAGAACCGAACATTGATTGAAGCGGCAAGAATAATGCTTGTAGATTCAAAGCATCCTGTTCAATTCTGGAATGAAGCTGTGAGCATTGCTTACTACACGCTCAATCGTGTTCTGACTGTTAAGAAGCTACAAAAGACAAGTTATGTGCTTCTGAACACCCAAAAACCCAATTTAAAGTTTCTAGGACCATTCGGGTGCCTTGCACAATGCTAAAATGAGATGCGGCAAAATTCAATGAAAAAGCTATTGAAGGTTACTTTCTGGACTATGCGTCGCCTAAGAAACATGTCTTTAATTTCTCTTCGAGATGTGTAGAAGAGTGGTACCATGTTGATTGTCAAAGCTACAGTACACCTCATGCTAGCAAGGGTCTTGATTGGATGTTCGATTATAAGAGTTTATTTAATTCTTTCACTCCCATAGTAGAACTTATGGATGAAGACTTGGTGCGTGCTTACTTGGAAGATCAAATTTTTTCCACATCGAGAGCTTCTAAATATAGTGATGTAGTTGACCATGATCATCCTGACACATCTGATGTAATTTCTATATCTTCGTATGATGGTACATTTGTAGATTCTTCTTTTACTCAATTTACTGATAATCCCAAGGTTATTGACGTGCCCGTTGGGGGAATCATCTTATAATGTTGATGAGATAGCAGCTGAAGAGAGTTTGACGAATTTAAGTGATCATGTTATGTATAAAAATTCGACACTTCGATTCACACCTATCATCCTCAGGACAACATCATTGATGATCTCGACGTGGATTTTATACACTACATCAGGTTGCTAATGCAAATGATTCTAATGTATTGTGTGCGTATGCTGATATGCATTCATCAGGAATCATGTGTTTTGCTAAATACACTTGCTTATTATCTTAAATGGAGCCGACAAGCGTTCGTATGGCACTTGACGATTCTTCATGGGTTCAGGCAATGCAAGAGGAATTGCAACAATTTATTTGACTGGGTGTATGGGATCTCATTGATAAACATGATCGGGTTAAGAAGCCTATCCCAACTATATTGGTTTTTAAATGTAAGAAGGATGACAGTGGGGTCATTGTGAGAAATAAAGCGTGTTTAGTCATGCAAAGGTTTCATCAGCAAGAAAGCATAGATTACCCCACAGTGTACGCTTCTATTGCAAAACTGGAAGCCATACTCATATTTTGGGCCTATGCAGCCTTTAAGAACATTAAAGTATATCAGACAGTTGTTAAGAGTGCGTATCTTAACGGGGAACTTCATGAAGAGGTGTTCGTGAAACAGCCTCCTGATTTTGAAGATCTTAACTATCTAGATCATGTTTACCGATTAAATAAGGCTCTTTATGGTCTACACCAAGCCCCGAGATTTTGGTATCGCACGCTTGCTGACCATATTACTAATAATGGCCTCAAACAAGAAAACTATGGATTGTACCCTTTTTTACAAGACTGTCGGAGAAGATCTGCTCCTCGTCCAGATTTATGTCAGTGACGTTATATTTGGCCCAATGAACGACAAGTTATGTAAGTACTTCGAAAAGTCGATGCAGGAAATATTTGATATGAGCTCGATAGGGGAGATGAATTTCTTTCTAAGGTGGCAGGTTCTACAGTCTGACGCTAGAATTTTCATTCATCGGACGAAGTATGAGAACGATGTCTTGAGTTGATTCAAGATAATTTCCAGAAAGTCCCTTCTACTCCTTTTCCCGTGGGTCACAATTTATCACCGGATGAGTTGGAGGAAACCGTTGATCTAACCCTTTACCGAGCTATGATAGGTTCTTTAATGTACTTAACAACATCGGTCCTGATATAATGTTTGATGTGTGTATATGTGCCAGGTATCAAGCAAGTTACCGAGTGACTCACCAGGCAGTGGTGAATCGTATATTTCACTATGTGAGGGGTAGTACCAACATCAGGTTATGGTATCCCAAGGATGATAGTTTCGATCTTACAGCTTTTTCTGATTCGGACTATGGAGGATGCAAGATCAACTTCAAGTCCACTTCAGCAGGTTGCCAATTTTTAGGAAGTCGGCATGTTTCCTGGCAATGTAAGAAGCAGACAACGGTCTCCACTTCAACCGCACTAAGTCGAATACGTGGCATCCTCAAGTTGCTGTTCACAGGTTTTAGGGATTCAGCAACACTTGTGGGATTACAGTTTGAAGTTTCTTACTACTCCCACTTTTATTGATAACTCTGCTACTATTTGTATCATGAAGAACCCCATGCACCACTTAAAACGAAACATATTAATATTCGTTATCTTGTTATTCGTGAATGTTATGAAAAGAAATTAATTGACTTAGAGAAGGTGCACACGGAGTACCAGAAGGAAGACTTTTTAACGAAAGCAACTGAAAAATCGAGATTTAAATTTTTGCTTTGTTTAAACGGTTTAAAATCTCTTCCTGATATCCTCAAGCTCATATAATCATTTTTGGTTTGTATAGTTTTGGTTTTGTTAATATTTTGGTTTTTGGCGAAAAAAGGGAAAAACACAAAAATATTGTGTTTTTCGTATGTACATATAAAATCCAAAAACTTTCAAATATATCAAAACTACAAAAACATTAAAAATTGTGCTCCTCAAAATGAGTTATGAAGGAAAAAATAGAATATGATAGTACATTGATCATTTTATTCTGTAATTTCAGTATAAAAATAGGCTTAAAAGACTATGTGCTTAGCTGTATTGGTGCATTGGTAGGTCTTAAACAAACAATTAGGGTAAAGTATGTGATATAAACATAAAAAAATTGTCAAATTTAAAGATGTGTTAGTCTATTCCAAAAGTCTTGGTAATGAAGGCAGAAATGAAATAGCATGTCATACTCAAGCCTTATGATTGTTTGATCACCAAAAATAAAATTTCAAAGTAAATTGTCTAGTCAATGGTTAACACTTCAATGGTGTATGATCTTATGGCCTCAAATCTTATATTGATGGGATGAATTAGGTTTCTGGGCACTGTGAGTCTTTAAGAACGAACCCTTATAAGTCAATAAACTTGATCACTGTTGTACTTCATTCAAATTCACTACTGACTTGATCAGACACGTTGTCAGTCATACATTGTTCCTCCCTTGTGGGTGTCTTAATACCAATAAGAAATGGACCTAGGGGATACAATGTCTGTAAGACAAATAGTTGAACTCATGCATACTCACTCACAATAAAGGAAGCTTGGTGTATTGCTTGATAAAGGGGGTATACCTTATAGTGGGGATTATTTGCTTAGACTGCTCACATACTATAAAAATCATGTATTTTTATCAGCATGCATAATGGTTTAAGTCAAGTTGGGGTGACTTGGTAAAAATCAAATTAAGTCCGAACTGAGATTAGAGGCTGATAGTTTCTGATATTCTGTGTCTTAACTAAATCTTAAACATATCGCTAAAATGATTGAAAGATGGTTATAAGATTTAAGTGGACAACAATATCAATGACCGACTTAACGCCAGTTATAATAATGCCAAAGAATAGACCTGTTATGGATGATTTCTTAATCAATATGATTGTTTGCTTAACTCACAAAAAGATGTTATGCTTTCGTAGTTTAGATATCATATTTGTTTTAGTCTTAATTGTTTCTCAATTCGAACATATTTAAAATCCAAAAATATTATGTTTCTGATTTATTTTTGATTTCCGAGCTAAGGGGTAATTTTGAAAAATAAAAATACAAAAATATTTTCCCATGATTTTTAAGTTATGTGTTTTCATGTAAAACACATTAAGGTATTGGTGTTTACCTTTTGTGGTAAAAGTTTAAGGTATTGGGTTTTTAATACATATTTAATCCTATGAAATGGTAAAATGGTAATTTCTTTTTCCATTATTATCCATTTTTATTTATTTCCCTCCATTCGTTACAAAGGTTTAACGAATGGAACACATTCGTTAAACTTTAATCACAACGAATGATGATCATTCGTTGTGAATTTGAAAACGAATGACACCATTTGTTATTAATTCATTTGCTCCCGCTGGTCTGATAACAAATGTTATCATTCGCTATGATTGAGATAACGAAAAACCAATAGATTGCTATTCGTTATGTTATTATTTAAGGTTTGTTTCATTAATTTTCTTAACGAATGGTTACACGAATGAATGGTCATTCGTTAGTTCTATTCGTTAGTTCAAAACTAACGAATGGGCATATTCTTGTACATGGGTTTGTGTGCAAACAGTATAATATATAAATCCAGATGACGATGAATAGACTTCATTCGCCTTCCTCGATATTCACAAAATACAAAGAGAACCTCTGCCCAAATTTTCCAGAATTCTCAACCATCTCAAAACTCATTTTATTGATCAATTTGTGTTCCTAAGGTATAGATGATTGCAACGATATCATTTTCATCAGTTTTTGTTAACAAATCATAGGCTAATTAACGATGAATACTAACTAATTATGTTTTAATCAAATTAACCAATTAATCATCATTGTTTGATCTATCTGTTGATTAGGGTTGTTTGGCGATGTTCATACGAATCTAATGATATCAGTTTTAAAATGATTCACATTGTTTTAAGTCAGATTGAGTTTTTGAATTGCATGTTGAATGTTTCTATCAATTCAATTTGGACTTTAACTTTTTTGGACTCAAACTTTGATATTTATATGTTCATAGTCGTTATGAATAACGTATGGGTGTTCCATTCATGTATACAGTGGCCGAATGAACTCATTCGTAGGTTTTGATAACGAATAGGAGCATTCGTGATATTCTATAACGAATGATTATTCATTCGTCTATGATATGTAACGAATGGGCTTATTCCCTATACTTAACTAATCAATTTATTTGTTAACAAAACAGAACATTCGTTAAGATAACGAATGAGATCAAACGTTATGCTTTCCTATAACGAATGGACTCATTCTTCATGAAATCTATAATGAATGGATAACAAATAAGATAAATAACTTGAATAGAATGCATATTTTCACTAAGTGTTGGTGAAATATGTTTTAATTTTAAAATATGGTGTTAGTTTTTACTAATGCTCGGGTTTTTGTCACGGATATGGCAGATGAACAGGTTGTCGATGCACCTGCTCAGGAAAACCCGGTAGTACAAGAGACACCTCAAGTTCAAGAAGCACCAAAGGCACCACAAGCTCAAGCTACACCGGCTATTGTTGAATTATCTTATGACAAAAAGCACAACATTTGTGCATTTTTTCAAGATGATTTTTTTGAACGAGAGGTCTTTGGAGATATGATAGCTTTCTTGTGCAGATCAAGAATTTATCATGCTATATCTGCTGTTACTACTGTACATTTTAGCATTATTCGTCCGTCTTGGGATGGTGCTAAATATGTTGATGGCGAGAATCATATTTTCGCTGAAGTGCAGAACAAGAATATCGTGATTGATGTTGATGTGATAGACAGGGTACTCAAGTTTGATGATGCTATAGATCATCCATGTGAGTTTGAAAAGACTTTGTTCAGAAGATTATTTCAACGGTTTCATTACAAGGGCGAGCTTGATCGATCACAATACAACAAGGCATACTTATATGAGAAATACAAGCATTTTCTTCACGTGATTATCCATTGCCTTGGTGGAAGGAAAGGAGGTTTTAACGAATGCAGGGTCATGTTGCAGTCTGCCTTAGTCGCTCTTATTCTGAACAAGTTGTTCAACTTTTCGGAGTTGATATTCTATCATTTAAACGAGAACTGCTTGGTTCGTCATCGCAAGAGCAAATTCCTGATCTATCCTCGCTTCTTTCAGCTAGTTATTGATGACTTGATTCCTGACTTGATACCAGATCCGACTCTGGTGGATGATATGACGGTTTTAGATCACATGACTATGGATACTATGAAAAGAATGAAGAAAGGTCATTTGGCGAGACCTGGATCTATTCAAGCTGTTTATGTACCTGCAGATGATTTGACCGACCCTGCTCCTCCTACGACATTTGTACATTTAGATGCTACTATCGTACTATCAAGAGGATTAGCCGCCAAAGGTATCTATCTAGCAGTAGATCGTTTAGATTCAACGTAAACTATGCTACAACCCCGGATCGTCGGTGAAGAACATTATGAAACTGCACAACAGGTTAAGCAAACTTTACAATGTTACAAAGAACTTCAAGATATTATAGCTATTCTTGGATTAGACGGATTATCTGAAGAAGATCGTTTAACAATAGCAAGAGCACGAAAAATTAAGTGTTTCTTATCACAACCGTTTTTCGTAGCAAAAGTCTTTTCGGATTCTCCGGGAAAATATGTTGGTTTAGCAGAAAAATTAGAGGCTTTCAATTAATCCTTTCCGTAGAATTAGACGGTCTTCCCGAACATGACTTTTATTTGGTAGGTAACATCGATGAAGCTACGGCGAAGGCTATCAACTTAGAACCGGAGACCGATTTGAAGAAATGACCTTAAATCTTTATCATTGGCCCCTAATCGAATTGTTTGGGATTCAGAAGGGAAAGAAATCATTTTAGCTACTAATAGTGGACAAATTGGCGTATTACCAAATCACGCTCCTATTGCCACAGCAGTAGATATAAGTATTTTGAGAATACGCCTTAATGACCAATGGCTAACGATGGCTCTGATGGGTGGTTTTTCTAGAATAGGTAATAATGAAATCACTGTTTTAGTCAATGATGCAGAGAAAAGTAGTGACATCGACTCGATCGCAGACATTTCTGGAACACCTTTAACAGAGGGACAAATAGTTAATTTTGAAAGAACTTTGATGCACTACTAGTACTAGTACATCTGAGAATTCTTAATTGGATAGTTGTAAATATCCCTAGGGCTATGGAACAAAGGAGTATCCCAGACCTATTGACGGTGATTTTCAAATCTCCTCAAGTAGGATTTGAACCTACGATCAATCGGTTAACAGCCGACCGCTCTACCACTGAGCTACTGAGGAATAACTAGAGATTCGATCTCATAGAGTTCCATTCCCGTTCATCTATGTAAACCTAATGATCTTTGGATTCATGAAGATTCAGATTTAGAAGGTCAAGGTGGACCAGGTGGAAACAATGATGGTGGCGATGGTGGTGATGGTGGAAATGGAGGAAACGGTGGGAATGATGGTGGTAATAGGGTAGTTGAGGCAGCTCGTCTTGAGGCTTCTCGTAAACGAAAGGGTAAAGATCCAATGACTGAGAAGCCAAAGAAGATGAGAACCCATAGGGGTGGCGGAGTGGAGATTGGTCCATTTGTACCAAGGTCATCGGTTCCACAACAACCATCTGTGGTTACTACTGTTGTTAGTACCCCGACTATCACTTTGACGATGACGGCATCTTCTGATCCGAGATTTGCATGAATTCCAGAATCGATTCTATCTCCGATGCCGTCATCTCCTGCTTCTACTATTGCAACAAGTCCAACAACGATGCCGTCAACGATGTAGTCGGTGAACTTTTCTAATATTGTGTTCAATCGTCCACAAGGCCCAATGCAACTACCTCCTCCAACATGATTTAATTTTCCAGTTCCTCAACAAATGGCCATGTTGTTGAACTTGATACACCTTCAGGAGAATCAAATGCCGACTGTCAGTTTCAAGAAAAGATGCGATTGGATTAATGCAAGATGCTAAGCCACATTTCTTATTGTCAAAAATAGAATCATGAGCTTCGGGCTATTGTTGCTGCTAAAGGGGAGAAAATGAAAAAAAACAAGATGTCATCCTTCTAATGACGTGCAAAGATGACATGCTAAAGAAGTTGAAAAGAAATGACGATGATAAGGACCCGACCCTGATGCCGGTACAAGTGGTGGTGAGAAGCAACAAAATACAGGTACTTCTGGTACATCTGCTGGTGGTTTTGATACTAATGGTGGTGACAAGCAGTTAGTGGTGTCCCGTGACACTACAAATGTGTGACCTATTGAGTCTGTAAAGGCCAATACGGTTCTATTTATGGATAATGTGAAAGGTGTTGTCATGAGTATGGTTAACGCCAACGAGATCGAGGAAGGTGAATTCGTTGATCAATATTTAACCCGAGATTAGATCGTGTTACTTCTTGTTTTGAATGATGTGGAGTTGGATGCTTTGGAGAATGATGAGGACGTTACGGTTATCGATGACGACGAGGTCAGGTTCGACAGTAGTATCCCGTGTCGGGATACGTCATTTAATTATGATGACATCGAGGTTGAAGATGTGACAGCTGAGGAGTATCCCAATCTGTATGCGCGTACTAATACAAATTAGGGCATTCCATTTTTCACTACAGAACACGTACAAGCAGCTTAAGAACGTCTTGGAAATAAGAAGAACAAAGAAGAAGATTCGGAATCTGGATCAGGATCGAAGAAAACATGCCTTGAGGGTAATTTTGGACATAATGAGACTAAGTTTTCGAAGCCCATTGATGTGTTAAGGTATTCGGAGCAAGAGATGGATAGGCAGGTCAAGGTCTGTGCAACTACACATCAAATGACGACATTCAAAGCATCGAAGACCGTCAAAGGTGACATCGTCTCTTGGCTCTATGACTTAGAGCTTAAGGTATGCATCATAAAGTGGGAACATGGCGTGAAATATTATCAACACATTGCAGATGTTCTTACTTTACCGAGATGGGACGTGCGTACACGCGCAAATACGCCGTTTGTCAATTGTGGGAAAAGCGAAATGGCATATTGGTTCTATCGTCATTTATTATTTGAGGTACGTCTTGGGTTCAAGTATTTTAAACCACGGGTTCCTACATGAAAGTACATCAACGAGATCGATCCAAGGAACGGTTGGAGAAAGCTTGTTTTAAAGGTAAAGTCGCCGCAAACTACGAATCGTGTGCCTATAAAGACTTTCCCCCAAAATATTTACAGGACATTGAATTGGTGTTACTACGACAACCACACCAGTGAAGCCGTTATCATACTGGGTACGGGAATGAAGACGGAGTTCGTACGAGTGATTGATCCTATGTGGTTGGTTAACTTATCGGAATCGGACAACGACTCGTTATTCAAGAACGAGATCCGATTTGTCAAAATATAGGTTTATGATTGGGCTATGAAATGTCAACGTGTGGTGTGTGTTTGAAATGTGTTTAGAGTTCAGAGTTGTGCGGACTAGAAGACTAAAAGATTCATATCGAAGACAAAGACCACGAGACAAGGGGGAGTTTGTTAGTGCATTGTTTTGTGGTCTCGGTCTTTGTTTATCTATGTAATTTATTATTATTAATGTAAAAGGCATTTTGGTCATTGTACCCGTCCATTCGTTAAGTTACATGGCCATTCGTTAAGTGTGTTTAACGAATGTGCCCATCCGTTATGTTTATTGCTATTCGTTATGGAGTGTATAACGAATGAGCCCTGTCGTTAAGATTATTGTACCATTCGTTATGAAACGTTAACGAATGAGGTATAACGAATGACTCATTCGTTATACTATAAGTTATTGTTAGGTTATGAAGATGAATGGATCCCATTTCGTGATGGAATGTATAACGAATGGGTATCATCTTCTATATATAGTCTGTACCTTGATGTTAATTTAACAAGTGTGTGAATTATTATTATCCGAAGCAGTTACTCTGCCCAATTACTCTCTCAACACACACTTCACTTAACGTATAACACACTGATTCAATCACCTTATAATATATCAGAGAACTAGATCTATTTAAGTATGAATTGAATTCGTTTACGTCCGTAATAGGTTTATCGGCACCGGTAAATCAAAATTTAAATTTAACCTTGTTACACATCTTCATGAACAACCCGATCATTCAAAATCTTTCACTACGGTTTTCCCTCTCTCGATAATGTCTATCCCAAAATATCATACTTTGCAGTTCTTCTACGTCCCATTCGCTTGAATGCACTAATGTTTTGGGCATATGATTTAGAGACCCGACCTCTAATAATCAATCCTGAACGATCTGATTCTTTAATTCAATGACAAGGCTCATATTTCATTCTTCAATAATATCAACTCACTCAAAAATTGTCCCCTTTAACAATAGTAATCCGTCGAATACTCGTAGCCAACATAGTCAGGATCAAAGTCCTTCGGAAAGAAGTAAACAAACTGACACTCATAGCCTACATAATCAGGTTTCAATCTCGAACAAATCAAAGAAGAATTGCAGTCTTGAACTCAGTCAAACGTAGCTTTACAACTGATATGAGCATAATTATATATAAATATTATAACTATTTTCTACACTTTTGAGTAACTTTTGGGTTGATTTTATTAATTAATTGGCGTAAATGGTTCATATTTGGTTTTTTAAAAAGTTTAAAGAGGCAACGAGCTAAATTGTAGTATTTTTTTTTGTTTGGCTTTTGACCGACATGTGTTACTCTTTTGTTTATGATTAACCATCTTTTGAACTCAAAGTTGATGTTATAAATTTGTTTTAAAAACTAAAGTAACCAAATTTTGTTCATGAAGTTGATTTAATGTATGGAGAGAATTGAGTTACTTCATGTTTTTTGGTATTGACAGTATGCAACACGTGGGGGTCTACAATAACAAACATAAAAGTGATATTGGGTTGATTATAATCCTTATGTTAGGTGGGATAGTTTAATAATATTTATATTGGGCGCATCCAAGGAAAACATGAAGGCAAAAGCAAATGATGAAGAGCCCACAACTAAAGTCAGCAACCCACGTGACTTAACCGACTTGCATCGACTATAAAAACATAATTTATATTTTTAATTGAAGGGGGCCGCCCCTAGGCTGTGCATAGGAATTAATTGAAAAGTCAATCAAAAAGTGAATTAATAAGCAAGCTACCACGCAGCTCAATAATTTAAGCTCACAGGCTAGTAGCTCAATTATATTTATTCTATTTTTGATGAACCGTATTATTTGTTATATCTTTGTTTCATCGAATATTATTATGAATGGCTAAACTTTTAGACTGCCTGGGTTTGGATGAATACTTGTTAGACTCGTTTTACTTTTAGTTTTGGATTATTATTGACTGATTCATGATGCATATGCGTATTTGGTATTAATTTATTATCACTTTTTGTTCCACATGCGTCTTTGTGAATGTCTTTCATGTATGGATGCATATTAGGTTACTTACTGTGTGTTTGTAACTGGTTTATGGTTTATTGTTAACGTATTCCATAGGAGCGGTAATTGAGAGTTTAGAGATACCTTATATTCTGTCACTTGAGAGACCGGGAGGTAATTAAGTGTCGCCTGTTTTGGTCTTTTGCGGGTTTGGGTTGAGTTACCCTAGATTCCTTTAGATTCTTACAGATCCGAATTATAACCAAATTTAATAAAAATACCCCTTTACGCCTTAGGGTGTTTTGTGATTTGAGGGACCGGGAGGTTATTTATGTAACGATTCCGACGAAACCCGGTATACCCTAACCGGTGGACAATAGTTACGTTATATTTAATGTCGGGTACATGAATTACCATAGTAATTATACGAGAATACATGGTTCACTGTATTGATTGTACGTGAATATATAATTCATCGTATTGAATATGCGATTAATCGATCGATAGTTATTGAAACCCGAACGAATCGAGGGTTCAATTATAGACGATATCTATAATATTTAGTGATTTTACAAAGCATTAATGCATCGGGATAAGTAAAGTACGGCACAGAAAAAGAATTTCGATTTAATGGTACGTCGGTACGTTAAACGAAACCTTTAATACCAAACCAAGCAAGAGACGATCGATCAAGCCGAAAAAGATGCGCAATTATTAATAATATGATGTTTTAAGTTAATGAAAGCCATGGTTTAAGTTTTTAAAGTTTTTAAAGTGGTTTTATATAAATTTCTTTTTTTAAGCCGAAAACGACCATTTTAGCCTCGTTTTAAGCCGAATTAAACATTTAACCGAAAAACGAACTGAACCAGATTATCCAAAACATTATCCGGATTTCGAGAATCCAAACATGTGGCTAGAAATGGAGAGGTGGGTCCCACCCCACCCCCTTGAAGACCGATCGGACTAAAGGGGTTAAACCCCATTCTCATTTCTTTTTTTTACATCAACCATGGCATCATTCATTCTTCCTCTCCACAATATCAACTAAAAACCGAGATTTTAGCAAGAAAACCGAGGTAAAAAGTCGAGTTATTTACGTTTCCATCTTCGTTTCTTGAGTTTATTTGCAAGAAAATGAGGTTTCAAAGATGAAAACCGATTCTTGCATGATCAAGTGATGTATACGGGTTATACAAGGGATCTTGGTCCAAGAAAGGAGTTAAACGAACCAAAAACGAATTTTTACGGTTTAAACTTTAGTTTTGAAACAATAACCGAAACTATAGTGTAAGAGGCTTGATTGTGAGTGTAACTTGCTTGGTATTGTGGTATGTTGGTTGTAGGTTCTGTATTTAGTGGTAGATAAGGCGGAAAGACGAGTTTGTAGCTTGTAGTGGCGGAAAACAAAATGTATATTCGGTTTATGTTCGGTTATGGATTTTTGGACAGATTGTGGATGGTTTAGAGTTAGTTCATGAAATTTTACAGAGGTGTTAAATACATGAAAATATGAGTTCTGTGAAATTTTGGTAATTTTTGGACAGATGATGAATATTTGGTGAATTTAATGCTCGGTTTTGGCCAAAAATGGTGAAAAATAGTTAACTATCATGAAAAATTCTGGAAAATTCCAGATAAGCTTTTTATAACATGTAAAAGTCACACACAAAATTTTAGGTCAGTTGGAGAAGTCTAAGTAGGCTTTTCGGTTAAACGAGTTCTAGGGTTTTCTAGCTCGGTTTTAGTGAAAATGGCATTTAATAAGAGATTTTGATTCTGGAAAAATTTCAGGGGACTATGGGGATGGCAGGGGTCATCCAGGAAAAATTTGGGATTTTTCTAAGATCGTTTGGTATTTACGACATATTTAGTGTTTAAATGGTGTTTAAAAATAGATAAATAAATTTTAAATATAATAATTAATTCTGGAAATATTTTTATAAAATTCCTCACTGTCAAAAAGTGATTTTTGCAAAATTTCAAGATCCGAGACTAAACGGATAATTATTTGTGCTAAAAAGAAGATAAAAACAAACTTTTAAAGCTTAAAACGCGTAAACCGGTAAAGTTCGCCTAAACGAGCTGACCGGTGTATAAAAAACCCTAAAAATGAACTATTTTCATATAATTGAGTTAAACAAGTAGAAATAAATCATCCGAAAATAATTCGGATGATTTGTGTAATTTTACCCGATTTAACAGTTTCCGGTGCACTAAAGACAGAAACGGGTCCCGCGGCCAATCGGGGCGTCTAAACCGGGCTCTAATTTCACAACTTTAATTAAATTATCAGTCAACAACTATTTTCGGGTCGTGTGTGACCAAACTCGTTTTGAAACTTAAAATCGGATATCCATGCTAGGCACGTAAAACAGGGAAAAAACAAACTATATGTAATTTTGACTATTGAACTCTAAACGATATCACAATCTGAGTCCGGAGAAGTGTTTCTGTGTTAACATTGCCCCTGGAATGGGTACAGTACTGGGTTAACAGTGTCCCCAGATGTACTGGTTAACACGGTTAAAGATTATATAAACTATAATTGTATAATAACGATCGTAGGGATCATATTACAGATTGGACGTGTTAACTGGATAGTTGTTACCTGCTTGCATGTGCTAAGGTGAGTTTCACGAGTCCCTTTTTCTGAATTGTTTTTAAATATTTTCACTGGGCGGAAAGTATGTTACTATTGAAATGTTTAAGTACATACTGAATGCATGGATTTGCGTGTATTTATAAATATTTGATTGTACGGGAATCGTACGGAATGGGTACAGTACTGGGTTAACAGTGTCCCCAGATGTCCCTAGAAGTGTTTCTGGGTTAACATTGCCCCCGGAATGGGTACTGTACTGGGTTAACAGTGTCCCCAGATGTCCCTAGAAGTGTTTCTGGGTTAACATTGCCCCCGGAATGGGTACTGTACTGGGTTAACAGTGTCCCCAGATGTCCCTAGAAGTGTTTCTAGGTTAACATTGCCCCCGGAACGGGTACAGTACTGGGTTAACAGAGGTTTCACTTGTGGGCTCAGCATAATTACATCGATAATATTATATTATGATATGGATTTATCATGGTTTACTCAAATTGTGAAACTCACCAACTATTCGTAGTTGACCCGTTTTCTCACATGCTTTTCAGGTACAATTAAAATGAAGTGATTGCTTACGTGCTAAGTGCTTGATGTGTGTAAGATTTGCGTGTGGGATGTTAGGATACATTATATTAAATAGAATTATGTATCATATTGTATGATGTGTGTATCACCTAGACGGTAATGAAATATGAGATAATGTAATTTGAAGTATATTAATGTATTCAGTTTTCTTTATAAACAATGTGGTTGATATCAGAGGTGTCTGTTGCATCCCGTTTACGTTTCTGCTGCGGTTACGGGGTGTTACAGAAGTTGGTATCAGAGCCATTGGTTATAAAGAATTAGGATGTCTTTAAAAGATACCTAAAATATAACCAGTAGCTTAAGTTTTATAGGATCTGAATATCAACTAATAATATATGGTGACGAGTATCGGGATGAACTCGGTCGGACAAGTGAGTTATTATGGTCCGGAACATAATAACAGACTTGTCTGCACGAGGGAATTCAGGGGAAGTCACTGGGTACATTAATAGGTAAAAATGGCAACATATGTGTAAAGTATATAATATTATTTATACGTGCTAATGTGTATATATATATATGTACATATCTTGTGGGTACATGTATTGAGAAATAGGACCCGGATAAGGAACGGGGGGATGAAATAATAAAAAGTACCGAGGATGCTGAAATTTCTAGAGCATCGGTTGATGATAAGTCTGACTTATCGGGCTATAGTTATGGTAGTACCAAGTTAGATCTCCCGTTTGACATTAACCAGAAATATCGAGTAACCGTCACTCCCAACCGAAATTAATAAATCCCTTACCCTACAATACCGGTACCGTATATCTTGATAACCCCCTATGTTCACCCGAACCGCCGACCCTCACGTACGGACGGATCTGTACCTGAACCCATTCCTATTCCATTAAGTTAAAAAAATAAATAAATAAATAAATAAATAAAATAAAATAAAATAATAATAATAATAATAAATTTGATAATAAATGAACAGATAAAAATAATATATATAGAAATATATATGTGTATTTCTCACTCTCAAACATATGAGACATACCACCTCCAGATCGAGAGTTACCGATTTTAGCGAACCTAGAACACCTGAGGTCATTGACTGAGCAAGTGATAAAGTTTCTCATAATAGTAATTGACAATATTTGAAGGCAACATGGGTTGCGCGATTACCTTGAACCTTGCAACTCCCTATGTTATCCTTACATCCGTTAGATGCCTATACCCATGTATACTCGAATAGAATGATTACCCATACACAAAGAGGTGTTGGAATCATTATAGCATAGTTGGTTGTTCGTTCGTAGGTGCTATACCGTGTATGCCGGATATACAAATAGACACGGATATTATAACTCCGTGGTACGTAATCGTTTGGTGCTCACGGTGAGCATGTATCGGTTATGCTGACATGCAGAAGGATATTGAAACCAAGCATATTAAACATTAATCTTTGTTGAGAAAGATCTATATGTCAGTTGGTGACAAGGGTTATGAAACATATTTAAACGCTAACCGATGTCAGGTTAAGTCCATGCGTTATTATATTTATGGGATATATATACTAGATACTGGTATGTGTAATATGTATGATAATATTTGGTGTGTATGTGTACTTGCTGTTATGATTGAGCTGGTAACGAGTTATACGGTGAGATTAGTATTGATTACTGCGTACGGGATGGGTACGGCAGAATGACATAAAGAGAGTAACTCCAATGATGGAGATTGATATGATTCAGTTGATTGCTCAAAGATAGCAGATGATGATACCGAATGTCGTATCACAGATCACTGCTAGTGTTGATGCAAATGTGATCGTAGAATTATAGATCGAGCAATCACATGAATATGAATATTTCAATTCTTAGTGGTATTACTAAGAGTGATAATGTCCCACCGAATACTATTATGACTACAAGTATTAATTATAAACTAAACATGAATAGTAGTCGTAATGAATTAGATCCGGTATGAAGGATATGTTTGTTGGTTGTGTTAAGGAAATTATTAATAGTTTACTGATGGTAAAGGGAGGAATAGATTAGCGAGTGGATAGAAAAGATCGAAATGGTTAAGGATATTGGTAAGAGTCTGGAACATTGTGTAGTGAAATATGCTACAGATATGTTGGTAGATTATGTTGTATCGTGATGGAACACGATGGTACAAAATTATAGTTAGAAAATTATTACTCAGACGATATGGTTAGAATTTAAAATTCTTGTGCTTGAGCACTTTTATTCGAGTAATTAAGTTCAGAGATTGGAAACCGAGCTATGGAAGATAGAAATGTTGTGTGCTGATCACTTAGAACACGCTAATCGTTTGAAGGAATTGTCATGTCTGGTAACATGGCTAATTACTCCTGAAACTAAGCGAAGTGAGCGCTATATTGGGGACTAACTCCATCGATAAGGAGTATAGTCAATCCTGTAAAATATACAACCTTTGGAAGGGTTGTGTCACAAGCCAGCATTGATATATTTGACTCTATGGGAAGCGGACTGGAAGGACGTTAGGTGAGACGTCGAGTGTTAAAGAAGAGAAATGATAAAGGTATAGTGCAAGATAGGCTTTTGATTAAGTAGGTATGTCCTACAACCCAGAATTATACTAAGACTAGTTTTGGTGTGAAAACATGAACCGCATGAAGGGTCCTTCCTTAAATGTGGAAAATATGGTTATCGGCAGGAAGAAGAATGTCGAGTGATAGTAGGCCACAGGTGTGGTAAAGATGGACGTAATGCCCTAATTGTAGAACCAATTGAAGCCATGTGAACCGGAAACCCCAACCCATTCGTATACAACCACTCCGAACCCAACAGCTTCAATAACAATCCATCAAAAAGAAATCAAATTATGCCAAATAGTTGTACTTGCTATGAATGTGGCAGTACAGAACGTTTCAAAGAGAAATTGCCCAAAGTTGAACCAAGGTGTCGTTGGAAGATGAACCTCATGACAAGCATCAACCTCTGATCAAGCAAGGAGCCGTGCTTTTGTGAGGAATTCGAATAAAGCACGTCATGATCCAAAGGTGGTATTGAGTATGTTATAGTTTTATATCAATAGGCTTCAGTGATATTTTTACGGTCGTCGATAGAAGTTAGTTCCTGTTAACCTCCTATCATTTGGAAAGATACCGATTAGTGAAACTATAGAACCCTATACTGTAGAATCGCTAACGGTAAATCCCTAATGGTTAACTAAATTGTTCGGAATTGTCCTATTATTCTGAACGATTAACCTTCCCTATTTGACCTACGACCAGTAAAGTTAAGAGGTTTTGACGTAATAATTAACATGGATTGGCTAACTCAACATGAAGCTGAAATCAAATATGAAAAGAAGATGATTAGAAGCTCTCTTTCGGACGATGAAGCGATTAGATACAGAGAAAAGTGTACGATTTGAAAGAAAACATACAGAAGATATCCCGGTGGTACGCGAATTTCCACAAGTTTTCCCAGAAGAACTTAATGGATTACCGCCAACCCGACAGGTCGAATTCTGAATCGATTTAATACCTCAAGCTGGCCCTGTTGCTAAAGAACCCTACCGACTTGCACCGTCCGAGATGCAAGAATTATCCAATCAGTTGCAAGAATTATTGGATAAGGTTTTATACGACCTAGTTAGTCACCATGGGGTGCACCAGTGTTATTTGGGAAATGGAGGACGGAAGTGTTAGAATATGTATTGATTAGGGAGAATTGAATAAAGTGACGATCAAGAATAGGTATTCACTTCTTCGAAGTAAATGATCTATTTAACCAACTGCAAGGGGCGATTTATTTTTAGAAAATTGATCTTAGATATAATTATCACCAAATGAAAAAAAAATTCAAGAGGAGGACGTTGCAACAACAGCGTTTCGGACTCGTTACGGCCATTACGAATTCTTAGTTATGCCTTTCGGGCTAACAAATGTGCCGGCAGTGTTCATGGACCACATGAATTAAGTCTGTAAACCCTACCTAGACAACTTCGTCATCGTGTTTATTGACGATATTTTGATCTACTCGAAAAGTAAAGAAGAGCACGAGCAACACTTAAGAATAATTTTAGAGCTTCTGAATTAGGAGAAGTTGTATGCAAAATCCTCCAAGTGTAACTTCTGGTTACAAGAAGTGCAATTCCGCGGTCACGTTGTAAACCATCAAGGAATACACGTTGATCCGAGTAAGGTTGAAGCAATTAAGAATTGGCAAGCGCCTAAATCGCCAAAGGAAATCCGCCAATTCTTAGGCTTAGCTGGATATTATCGTCAATTTATAGAGAACTTTCCAGCATCGCCCAACCTTTAACTATCCTGACTCAAAAGGATCGAAAGTACGAATGGGGAGAAGAGCAGGAAACGGCGTTTCAAACGTTAAAGCAAAAAAAAAAAAATTGTGTCAAGTGCCGATTTTAAGTCTCCCCGATGGAGACGATGGTTTTGTCGCGTATTGTGACGCATCGCGTAGAGGGTTAGGAAGCGTGTTGATGCAGAATAATAAGGTTATAGCCTATGCTTCCCGACAGTTAAAAGTACACGAGAAAAATTACCCTACTCACGACTTAGAACTGGGAGCGGTTATCTTCGCACTTAAAATCTGGAGACATTATCTCTACGGTACGAAGTGCACCATCTTCACCGATCATAAAAGTTTGCAGCACATATTCGATCAGAAAGAACTGAATATGAGGCAACGAAGATGGGTCGAATTATTAAGCGATTATGACTGTGACATCCGTTATCACCCCGGCAAGGCTAACGTCGTAGCCGATGTCTTGAGTAGGAAAGATCGGGTTAAGCCATTGCAAGTGCGGGCGTTGGGGATGATAGTCCAGTCGAACCTTTCGGACCTGATTCGAGTCGCTCAACGTGAGGCGTTAAAAGAGGAACAACTGGAGAAGGAGGGACTTTACGGCGATGAGAAGAATTTCGAACAGCGCGTGGACAAAATTCTCTATTTCAAAAATCGGGTTTGGATCCCGACCCTCCATGACCTTCATGATTTAATCATGGACGAAGCGCATAGATCGAAATAGTCATCCTACTTCCATTACTGGAAGGCGGGGAAGGAAGCATCGAGAGCTTGAAGCTTTCTATAGGTGAAGTAATTATCACCAATTTGTTAAATTGAAAATGGGTGTCAATCAAGCCATAAAATTTGAATTGATTCGAGAAACAACCAATCGGATTTATAATATTTAAGATAAGTTGAAAGCAGCGCGAGATTGGCAAAGGATTTATGCCAACATTCAAGGGAAACCATTGTCACTAGAAAGAGGTGACAAGGCATTTTAAGGCATCACCTTGGAGAGGTGATATGAGGTTTGTCAAAACCGAAAATAGCTCCTTAATATATTGGACCTCATGAGACTATCTCCATGATTGGTCATTTAGTTTATCGATCAAAGTACTCCAGGGGCTAAGTACTATACTTGATGTTTTGCCATGTATATGGATTGAAAAGTACCTAGGCGATGAGGCAACGAAAGTACCAGTAATGGAGATACTCATAGAAGACATGCTTGATATCATAAATAATTCCGTAGAGATAGTAGACGGGAAAACTAATCAGTTTGGACACACCAAGCTTTATTGATTAAGATTAAGTGGAATTCACAGCGAGGACCAGATTATACCTGGTAACGCGAGGGTGAATTCTGAAGGAAAAACCCCCACCTTTCTCTCGGAAGGGGATAGTGGGCGTGCAAAATTTCGAGGACGAAATTTCTTAATGGGGGGAGAATGTAACGATTCCGACGAAACCCGGTATACCCTAACCGGTGGACAATAGTTACGTTATATTTAATGTCGGGTACATGAATTACCATAGTAATTATACGAGAATACATGGTTCACTGTATTGATTGTACGTGAATATATAATTCATCGTATTGAATAGGCGATTAATCGATCGATAGTTATTGAAACCCGAACGAATCGAGGGTTCAATTATGGACGATATCTATAATATTTAGTGATTTTACAAAGCATTAATGCATCGGGATAAGTAAAGTACGGCACAGAAAAAGAATTTCGATTTAATGGTACGTCGGTACGTTAAACGAAACCTTTAATACCAAACCAAGCAAGAGACGATCGATCAAGCCGAAAAAGATGCGCAATTATTAATAATATGATGTTTTAAGTTAATGAAAGCCATGGTTTAAGTTTTTAAAGTTTTTAAAATGGTTTTATATAAATTTCTTTTTTTAAGCCGAAAACGACCATTTTAGCCTCGTTTTAAGCCGAATTAAACATTTAACCGAAAAACGAACTGAACCAGATTATCCAAAACATTATCCGGATTTCGAGAATCCAAACATGTTGCTAGAAATGGAGAGGTGGGTCCCACCCCACTCCCCTTGAAGACCGATCGGACTAAAGGGGTTAAACCCCATTCTCATTTCTTTTTTTTACATCAACCATGGCATCATTCATTCTTCCTCTCCACAATATCAACTAAAAACCGAGATTTTAGCAAGAAAACCGAGGTAAAAAGTCGAGTTATTTACGTTTCCATCTTCGTTTCTTGAGTTTATTTGCAAGAAAATGAGGTTTCAAAGATGAAAACCGATTCTTGCATGATCAAGTGATGTATACGGGTTATACAAGGGATCTTGGTCCAAGAAAGGAGTTAAACGAACCAAAAACGAATTTTTACGGTTTAAACTTTAGTTTTGAAACAATAACCGAAACTATAGTGTAAGAGGCTTGATTGTGAGTGTAACTTGCTTGGTATTGTGGTATGTTGGTTGTAGGTTCTGTATTTAGTGGTAGATAAGGCGGAAAGACGAGTTTGTAGCTTGTAGTGGCGGAAAACAAAAGGTATATTCGGTTTATGTTCGGTTATGGATTTTTGGACAGATTGTGGATGGTTTAGAGTTAGGTCATGAAATTTTACAGAGGTGTTAAATACATGAAAATATGAGTTCTGTGAAATTTTGGTAATTTTTGGACAAAGGATGAATATTTGGTGAATTTAATGCTCGGTTTTGGCCAAAAATGGTGAAAAATAGTTAAATATCATGAAAAATTCTGGGAAATTCCAGATAAGCTTTTTATAACATGTAAAAGTCACACACAAAATTTTAGGTCAGTTGGAGAAGTCTAAGTAGGCTTTTCGGTTAAACGAGTTCTAGGGTTTTCTAGCTCGGTTTTAGTGAAAATGGCATGTAAAAAGAGATTTTGATTCTGGAAAAATTACAGGGGACTATGGGGATGGCAGGGGTCATCCAGGAAAAATTTGGGATTTTTCTAAGATCGTTTGGTATTTACGACATATTTAGTGTTTAAATGGTGTTTAAAAATAGATAAATAAATTTTAAATATAATAATTAATTCTGGAAATATTTTTATAAAATTCCCCACTGTCAAAAAGTGATTTTTGCAAAATTTCAAGATCCGAGACTAAACGGATAATTATTTGTGCTAAAAAGAAGATAAAAACAAACTTTTAAAGCTTAAAACGCGTAAACCGGTAAAGTTCGCCTAAACGAGCTGACCGGTGTATAAAAAACCCTAAAAATGAACTATTTTCATATAATTGAGTTAAACAAGTCGAAATAAATCATCCGAAAATAATTCGGATGATTTGTGTAATTTTACCCGATATAACAGTTTCCGGTGCACTAAAGACAGAAACGAGTCCCGCGGCCAATCGGGGCGTCTAAACCGAGCTTTAATTTCACAACTTTAATTAAATTATCAGTCAACAACTATTTTCGGGTCGTGTGTGACCAAACTCGTTTTGAAACTTAAAATCGGATATCCGTGCTAGGCACGTAAAACGGGGAAAAACAAACTAGTAGTAATTTTGACTATTGAACTCTAAACGATATCACAATCTGAGTCCGGAGAAGTGTTTCTGGGTTAACATTGCCCCTGGAATGGGTACAGTACTGGGTTAACAGTGTCCCCAGATGTACTGGTTAACACGGTTAAAGATTATATAAACTATAATTGTATAATAACGATCGTAGGGATCATATTACAGATTGGACGTGTTAACTGGATAGTTGTTACCTGCTTGCATGTGCTAAGGTGAGTTTCACGAGTGCCTTTTTCTGAATTGTTTTTAAATATTTTCCCGGGGCGGAAAGCATGTTACTATTGAAATGTTTAAGTACATACTGAATGCATGGATTTGCGTGTATTTATAAATATTTGATTGTACGGGAATCGTACGGAATGTGTACAGTACTGGGTTAACAGTGTCCCCAGATGTCCCTAGAAGTGTTTCTGGGTTAACATTGCCCCCGGAATGGGTACTGTACTGGGTTAACAGTGTCCCCAGATGTCCCTAGAAGTGTTTCTGGGTTAACATTGCCCCCGGAATGGGTACTGTACTGGGTTAACAGTGTCCCCAGATGTCCCTAGAAGTGTTTCTGGGTTAACATTGCCCCCGGAACGGGTACAGTACTGGGTTAACAGAGGTTTCACTTGTGGGCTCAGCATAATTACATCGATAATATTATATTATGATATGGATTTATCATGGTTTACTCAAATTGTGAAACTCACCAACTATTCGTAGTTGACCCGTTTTCTCACATGCTTTTCAGGTACAATTAAGATGAAGTGATTGCTTACGTGCTAAGTGCTTGATGTGTGTAAGATTTGCGTGTGGGATGTTAGGATACATTATATTAAATAGAATTATGTATCATATTATATGATGTGTGTATCACCTAGACGGTAATAAAATATGAGATAATGTAATTTGAAGTATATTAATGTATTCAGTTTTCTTTATAAACAATGTGGTTGATATCAGAGGTGTCTGTTGCATCCCGTTTACGTTTCCGCTGCGGTTACGGGGTGTTACAATTTAATCTTTGGGTACCTTAACATAGTTAGGTTAGGTGAGAGCAGGAGGTGATCTGAACCATTAAACCGTTGAGCTTACATGATATTTAAGGTTCTTAGGTATTGTTGGTGAGACCGGGAGGTGATCTAGCGTACTTTAGTTATTCCTTAAATTTCATATTTTTAGAATACGGTACCGATCATAAATCCAATTCCGAAAGTTTACAAGTTGACTAGTGGGATTCCTTGCTGTAAGTCCCCCCTGGGGCGTCGCCGATCGATACGAGATCCGCACGAGGTCTAGGAGTGCGGAATCCTCCTAGACTCGTTTAATGGTGTAGAAGACGAAGAACACAATTACACACAAACACATACACGAACAAACACACGAATGGGATAAACACATTTGCAGATCATTTATATAATAACCGAAACACATTACATACCAAACACGAAAACAAATGACGGCCGACCCGAGGTGAGCTCTACCTCGGGCCGTCCCACACGACTCTCCCTCTCGGTTTCTCTCTAGCTACTTGAACTGGACACACAATACTCTAATTTTCTGGATACTCAAACCTAAACAAGACACATATATATATATCGAAACAACTTCGCGGGCTTGGGCTTGGGCCAGTAGGAGAAGTTGTTATAACTTCGCCTATGGCGAAGTTGTTCTAACTTCGCCTATGGCAGAAGTTGTTACAACTTCGCCTATGGCGAAGTTGTTATAACTTCGCCTATGGTGAAGTTGTTCTAACTTCGTAATTCGTTTAGCTGATCAGAATTGCATAGCGACGGTCACAAAATGCACCAACAGACTCCCCTTTGACCGTTGCTCTCAATTCTAACAAACACAAAAGATCATCTGTTACAAAACATGCACCAACAGACTCCCTCTTAACTGATGATCTTCTGTTTGCTCTTCAACCAGCCGTGTCTGAAACTGTCTTGTAGCTTCACAAATCTACCAATCACCCAGCATCTTCCATATCCGATCTCCCCTTCAGTGTAAGCTTCTCCGACTATATAGATTGAGGTCTTTGAAATGCATGCATCCCCGTGCCTAATTGATCATCTCAACCAATCACGTGAGTCCTTCTGACTTCACCAACACGTGAAGTTCTTCTAACTTCACCAACACGTGAAGTTGGGCTCCCTCCACAACTTCACCAACACGTCGGCATACGATAAGGTTTAATCTTCAACTACTCAACATCAAGTGATCAACTTCATCACAAAACCACCTTGACAGAATCTAACACACATGACCATTTATCATCTCCTCAGCATCTTCAATCACCAGGGATAACGATCAAGAACATAAACACTTTAATTCCCGATTAAATCCAACTTGTTCCAGAATTTTCACTTTAATAAACAAGCATCACGTTTTAGGATCCAATTCTCGAACGCCTTGAAAATAATATAAATAATATGCTCTGACCGCAATCCAGTAATGACGAAAACCTTCAGTTCAATTTGACTTTCTTCAGTTGGTCAACCTCGAACAACAACAATTTCATTGCCCACAAACACCCAAATATGTGTCAATATCCAGTTTCAATCAATATCTCATTCACAACCTCAACTCCATATCCAGAGTTGACACGTATTTGTTCACACGTAAGACCAAAAGATAACAAGTTTCACTCGTTGACGGAACAACGTCTTCGGTCTCACAATAATCGCGTACACCTGGCCATACAGACGAAAACTCTTTTTTTTTTTTTTTAACTTCGCCTAAAGTCAACTTCGCCCCTCCTTAACTTCGCCTGTCCATAACTTCGCCTGTCCATAACTTCGCCTGTACATAACTTCGCTTAACCTTATATCTTCGCCTAAACCCTAAAATTTAAGCGACAACTTCGCCTGAACCCCAAAACTTCGCCTGCGGCGGCTGTTCGGCCAAAAACGCATCAGAAACGTGCCAGAAACACCAAAACGCAGATCTCGAACCATAGCATAAGAGCCTAAGGCTCTGATACCACTTGTATGTCCCCCCTGGGGCGTCGCCGATCGATACGAGATCCGCACGAGGTCTAGGAGTGCGGAATCCTCCTAGACTCGTTTAATGGTGTAGAAGACGAAAAACACAATTACACACAAACACATACACGAACAAACACACGAATGGGATAAACACATCTGCAGATCATTTATATAATAACCGAAACACATTACATACCAAACACAAAAACAAATGACGGCCGACCCGAGGTGAGCTCTACCTCGGGCCGTCCCACACGACTCTCCCTCTCGGTTTCTCTCTAGCTACTTGAACTGGACACACAATACTCTAATTTTCTGGATACTCAAACCTAAACAAGACACATATATATATATCGAAACAACTTCGCGGGCTTGGGCTTGGGCCAGTAGGCGAAGTTGTTATAACTTCGCCTATGGCTAAGTTGTTCTAACTTCGCCTATGGCGAAGTTGTTATAACTTCGCCTATGGTGAAGTTGTTCTAACTTCGTACTTCATTTCCGCTGATCAGAATTGCATAGCGACGGTCACAAAATGCACCAACAGACTCCCCTTTGACCGTTGCTCTCAATTCTAACAAACACAAAAGATCATCTGTTACAAAACATGCACCAACACTTGCCTAGGTAGTTGTTTACCGTATTTGAGTTCTAGTTCTATTTTTTCGTGTCAGTTTTAGTTTAAGTATTATTTTTAGCTTATATTTAAAGAAAATCAATTAAATCAATTTATTTAAGTTATTAGTCAGAGTCTAGTTTAGGTGTTGCTAGTGTCCTGTGGGTTCGACATCCGGACTTCGTAGGCTTTACTACAGTTGATAGGTACACTTGTCTGTCTAGTGGTCTAGCATTAGGATTGTCTAGATTTATAAATTTAAAACTAGAGTGTCTAGGTTAGGTTATGTTTTTTAATAGACCGTTTCGCAAATCAACAACCATGTATTACCGCCTGAATTGCAGTAATTTTCAAGAAACCCCTGCAATAAATGGAAGATACCAATCAAATAAAATCCTTGAAATTTTTATCTCCCATTTTCTTGACAAATTTCACAAGGTCTTGAACCAATCTTCAAAAATATCCACTAAAGTCCTTTTTAAAATAACCGTGTTCTCCCCCTTAGCCAGTAGATACGCGTGAAATTTCGGTCGGAAAACATGTCACCAAAATTTTCAAAATGAATTCCCCACTTATTAGGAATATCCCATAGAAATTTTGATTAAGAAAATGTTTCTAAAATACTCACTTTTTTTTATCGGGGACACTCGTCTTCCAAGTGGTACGCACAAATACCCTCTTCATTCACTAAAAAGACATCCAATACGTTATAATGGTTCTCATTCGCTAGATAATTAAATGAATGGGGTCTCATCCGTTAAAATAGTTCATGTTCTTTAAAAAATTTTACGAATGATAGTGCATGACAAGAAATATTAATGAATTGCCAAGAACCCGTAATGAATGAGCATGTTGAAGTGAAAAGTAATGAATGAGAGGTTGGAGCGGTTACTGTAGACACCGGAAATCCGTATCATGCCGAAAAAGTTGGTTACGATGGGCTGAAAAACTGTTTCCATGTCGGAAAACTCAAAATTAAGCTCCATCCATGGCTGTCAATGGCAGACATCACCAAGTCTCACTCAAATCACTAAATTAATCCCCCAAATTCATCACGAATGCTCGGATTCGTATCACGATCTCAAATCAATCATCAATTTTATCATTCATCCATTAAATCTTCCACAAATTGATTAAACGGTACCATAAACACAAAGACACGACGAACACGTCTCGGATTAAAATTCATATCGAAATTGGTACGTATCAAGAGCAATTCCTGCTCTAATACCGATTGAGGAACCATTTAATCTCTAGCAGGATCCAATCGCACAACATGATACGTACGATAGACGAAACGAGAAGATAAATAACATAGAACGATGATTGAGTCAAATGATTGTTCATATATTGACAATAACCGAATGATTACAAGATATCTCATACACGCATGCATACATACATACGGTTAAGATCGATCCACCTCGAGGCGGCCTATCATTCTAGAGAGATTTTGGAAGCATAAAGCTACTCGTTGAAGAATAAGGCTAAAAAAATAACCTTAGATGAACAGGATCTGCCTATTTATAGGCACAAGTCCTATTCGTTAACATCATTACTGAATTTCCTCCCATTCGCTAAATCACTTAGCGAATGGGCAGTCTAAATAACGAATAAGCCACATATGCTACACTCTTAGCGTATATGCTCCAAGGCTAACGAATGGGCCGTTTAATATAAAGAATGGACTCCATTTGTTAAACATGCTTAACGAATGGGCCATATTACATGATAGCATAATGACTAAACTACCCCTAGCCTATTCGATCAGCTACAGACAACAAATCATGCACTAACAAAATTGGGTGATGTTCTCACAATGATAGAATGAATGTCCCGATAGATCTCAGAAATCTATTATTCATAGCAGAGTTAGTGTAATGAATATCAACCGATTTTAATTCACTAATTAATGTAGTGGACCTTTAAAATTTTTGAGTTAAACTCTCTCCTTTGAGATGACAAAATGTCTCATACTGTTCAGTGATAATTTCTCGTATATTATCAAGGACTTGCGGAGTTCCTCCAAATTATTATTTTAGTGCATCCCACATCTCCATAACAGATCAATTCACCATAAATTTCATTTGGAATTTCCATGGCAAGCATTGCATGAGCTTTGACATCCAATTTAAATTTATTTTGATCTTGATCAGAATAATCCTTAGGATCCTTCTTGACCGTCTTGTTCATCTAATGGATCAACCATTTCAAGGGATAGAGACCCATAAACAACTGACCTCCAACAACCAGTATTTTGGTTACATATATGATGAAGCATTATCTTATCCCATATGTTGTATTGACCTCGAACCAACATAGGTGGTTTCGATGTTGAACCCATGCTATGAGGATCCTATACGAATGCCATGATCTTAGTTCTACAGGTTTCTCACCAACAGTAGAGTAAAAACCAGAGTTTTGCTTATAACTTAATTCCACAACTTCAATTGTCAATTTGAATTTAGAACTTTTTTTTTTTTTGAATTGATAGTTAGATATAATTCAGATATCCATAGATCTTATACCAGTTGTTGGGATATAAGTTATACTCAACTATGCTAATGAACAAAAATCATATCAGTAGAACGATAAACAACTTATCTAATCTTTTGCATGGATTAGTATCACATTAATTGAATCCATATTGAATTTTGAATCAACTAGTATTATCAAAGTTAATAAGCATCGGAAATTATAGGCCACAGAAGGTTTCATGTGGACGAACAACTTCATATTAATTATAATCGAATGATTACAATCTATTGCTCCTCCTCAACCTTAGCTCATCATTCACTGATTTTCAGTACAAAGGTACTCTGATTAGGTGAATGTGTGAAGTGTAAAGTGCTAATGAAGAAGAGACTCTCTTCTTCATTTTAGACATGTGTTAAACTACTGATAAGCTAAATGTGAAAGCGACATCTAACCAAATCTATTACAAACTACTGATGAACTAATAAAAACAACTGTCTGTTCTAGAATCCTTTGAGAACTACTGATCTTTGTTAAAACAACTAATGTCTGAGTCATCAGTTGTTTATCCTCGGTGTTTTGGATCTTCAATAGTTTGTAGAGAAATTATCTTGTCATCGGTTCTTAGTATCAGCAGTTTACTTGGTCAGAGGTTTATGTAGTATTTTGAAAAAAAAAACTTAATGGAGAGCAACAGATGTTTGAACCATCAGTTGTTTGGTTTTTTGGCCATCAGTTCCTTGCTAGGTTCAACACTTTGCTAGGTTCAACACTTAGTGTCTATAATCGATAGCCTATCAGTTTGCAGATAATAAAGTTATATTACTTTGATTTTCACTTTCTTGTGTTTTTCTATTGACCTAAAATACTTAGTCTTGTAGGTGTTTGAATCGAGTAGATACTAACAATATGAAATCCAACTAGGATTTTTTATAGCTGGGGTTTTTGTTAGGATAAAATTGATTGATTGGTTGGCCCCAAGATGTATCTGAATTGTAAATTCAATCTGCTTCAATATATGATTTTGTGAATTTAGGTTATAAACTGGCTTTTTTTTACTCAAAAGGAAAATGATCAGTTTGGTTCTAAACATGTTCCGGTTTTGCATGATTCAGTTTGTTGGGTTTAATCTTGACGGGTCAAGTTGGTTCATGGTTCATAAATCCTTATTTGCATGGAATAAGTTAGTCTCAAGAGTTCATTGAGTTGCATGGTTGGAATTCTGAAGACGAAAGCATTTATTTTATATGTTTATGGTTTATTTAATAATAGTTTTAGTAGTTGGACTTGGTACTTTAGTTTGACTGAGTTGGTGGGAAAAGAACGTTTGAAGTCCACTTTCTTTAGTAGATTAGATTGTTTTAGTCTATGTTGAATCCACCTTTTTAGGTGGAATTTGTTTGTTTTTGTTAGGTCATGGAGTCCATGTAAAGGCTATTTATAGCCTCACTTTTATTCAGTAATATATGCCTTTTGTTTTACTCTGCAATTTTATCTCTTCCAATTATCATTCACTCTATTAATAATATTCATTTTATTTCTTCTTTACATAACTTATCAACTTGTATCTGTTACAAGTTACAAAGGGGCCTGATCCAACACAGTTTATCCGGTTTCAACGCATGGTTTCCATCCCGAATACAAACCGATGGTTCAGTTTGGTTCTTAACAGCAGGTGCATAGGTCCCATAGGAAAAGGATCAACTTAATTATATTTTTTGTATTTATTCAGATATTCAAGCGAAAACGAACGTTTGCTAGAACTTGGTGAAGCTAAAGAAAGGCTTCACTTATTCAAAGCAGACTTACTTGAAGATGGATCATTCGATGTGGCCATTAATGTCTGTGATGGTTTTTTTAATACAGCTTCTCTTTTTCTAAACTGTGATGGTTTTTTTAATACAGCTTCTCTTTTTCTAAACTGCAATCACAGACTCACGGATAGTTAACTAGTTATCTATAGTGATTCTTTATAATCTCAAATTTTGTTTGTGTCGTAAAACTTATATGCTTGATATTTTTTATTTCAAATGGGCTTATCGAACCTGCATTAAAAAGGAACACTTAATGTCCTTGCCCCATACGGGGCTCTTTTGTTATGTGATATTAGTTTGAAGAATGAGGTTGATTTAGATATAGAGGATGTCAACAAAATTTAAGGGATTCTAGAAAATGAAAATCCGTAATTGATTTACCGAAAAATCAGTTTTAAAGATAGGTTTCGAAATAAAGATAGGTTTCGAATCTTTAGGGCAATTCATATATTCAGAATCAACATAGATTCACAATTTAATTGAATATATGTATTTAGGGAGAATTCACGATGTTGAAAGATTACTTAATCCTAGATCAAAATATGAATATACAAATAAAAGAGGAAGTTTTTAGCCTACAGGTTAGTTAGTATTGTTATCATATTTCAGCGACAAAAAATATTTCTATATTTATGAAAAAGATTTTCATACTTACCATACTTAAAAAACTTAAAAAGTGAAAATTTAATTATTTTTGACTGTTATATTTCTTTTTATTGTTCGATCTAGTTAAAAGATCTTTTGTGAATTATAATGGCACTAATTAGGCATGTAAATAAACCAAACGAACATGAAATTGAGCTAAAGGCTACATTCCCACCTCTCGCTGATGTCAACATACCAACTCACGACTTCAGATTTGCGACTCACAAGCCTTTAAAGAGTCACCAAGAAGATGGAAAAACCGCTTGCCGGGGAAGTACAATAATCATGTCTATATTTACTATACAACATAATAATGAAAATGCACATCAAACTCATAATTAAATTAGATCAGAACATATATACAACATCAAACTCAATTAATTTCTAAATAAAACTTAAATAAACTCGCATAATACGCTGAATAAAAGTTAATTATAAATAAAAGTTAATCAATGTGATATGTAGATAGAATGAGACATATAAAATAATCTTTAATTATAAATAAAAAAAAATTAAAAGAACAACAAAAAGTAAAATGTTAACCCTCGGACTACGACAGACCAACGGTCAGGTTCTTACTATTAGTGACTCAAAACCTTTAGATCCAAATCCATTGCCTCCACATACGGAAACTAACAAAATAAAATCCACCGCTGCCAAGGACGACCGGAGACGCCGGCAACGGAAGACGAACATCCATCTGTTAGTTTGTCTCTCTTAAATCACCACAGGACTGAAACCAACCGATTCAAATCCTCCACCGACATCGACAAAAACCAACATGCTAAAGGGTGCCTCCGCCAAGTACGCCCAAGCCGCCGACAATGACAGGCCAACAACCACCTATTTTTTTTCCTTCTCTTTTTCGCCAGAAATGAAGTGAAGAGCTTGGTCAATCTCTCTCTAGATAGAGAGTTGTAGATTCACCGCCATATGACAGTGGGTCGGCAATCGCCGAAGAGAGAGCGGAGACACGGCTTTGATGTTTAGAGAAAGAAATGTTGTAGTCAGTGGCGGACCCAAGATTTATTTCTAATGGGTTCACCTTTTCTCGGTTATCAATTTTTTCACAACCAAATGATAGAATTTTCAAACGTGGCGGAGTACAAATAAAAATACGATATATAAAAAAATGTTAATTAGAAAACACACAATCAAAGTGAACAAGGGCTTTACAGTTTTATAGTCAAAAGATTTACAAGAAAGAAGAAAACATTAATTTGATTTATAATATATACACATGAGAAGATAAGATGCAAATGATGCCTTGAAAACACACAAAAAGGCTGGTCAAGAAAGACTCATTCTTAAATTCATCACTCTTCAACCCATCAAACAATTATGAAAGACATTAACATAAAAAAGAAAGATAAAGAGAATCGAACCTGGAACCTTCAGTAGATAGAAAGAGTTTATTGAACATACCACTGCACCATCTTAGAATTTGTTAAAAACAATTCACCTACAAAATTCTTATGAGCTCACTGTTATTTTTTCGATGTCGTTTCTACGAAAATTTTAAAAACCACTAGGCTCCTGTGCACCCATGGGCTCCTATGTATGTCCGCCAATGGTTGTAGTTGAAGATGAAAGAAAGATAGGTGAGAGAGAATGGGTGAACTGATCAGGTCTGGAAAGATCAAGAAAAAATATCATTTTTAATAAGTTTAGGTGTCACAAATAAAAGGAAAAGAAGATACGTAAGAAGTGTGCTTTCAAAATAAAAAGGCTGTAAGACCATCCCCAATGAGGGATTCATGGGAGTTTTTACATGGAAAAATTCCCAAAATAGCCCTATTTTAAGAAGAGGTTCCAAAAATGTCCCTCAAATTTTAGAATTTCAAAAATGTCTCCCTCTAGCACATCTCCAACGATGCGTTATGAAGTCTATCGTTAACACGTCGTTGACGATGCATTAAGAAGTCTAACGCATCGTCGGAGATGAGTTATACTTCCTAACACATCGGCAAAGATGTGTTAGATTTCTTAACGCATCGTCAACGACGTGTTAGCCTCTTGTTTATTATTTTTAATATTATATTATTATAACTATTTATACCTATATTGGTTTTTTATAACTTTTAATATATAAAGTTTTATATTATTTCAAAAATAAGCATTTTTTATCGGTATATTCGAAATGATATAAAACTTTATATATTAAATGTTATAAAATCACAAAAACAAGTAGAATTATTTATATTAATATGATATTAAAAAAGCAAACAAGAGGCTAACATGTCGTCGACGATGCGTTAAGAAGTCTAACGCATCTTCGTCGATGTGTTAGGAAGTCTAACTCACCTCCGACGATGCGTTAGAAAGTCTAACACATCTTTGACGATGTGTTAAAGATAGACTTTCTAACGCATCGTCGGAGATGTGTTAGATGGAGAAATTTTTGGAACCTCTTCCCAAAATAGGGCTATTTTAGGAATTTTCACGTTTTTACATCCTATGTGGAGATTCTTAGCCACAACACCATTGGAGTGACAAATCCTTTGATGATTTTTGGAGGCCACATTCTTGCCCAAGAATCTCATTCTTGCAGGGAAAGATACAATTGGTGGGTCATGGGCTAGGTTTTATTAAAAAAAATCATATTCTTTATTTTGAATATATATTATAAATCATATATACACATATATAATTATAATATAGTTATAAAACAAAAAAAAAACTACTTTATAAATTATAAGCAATAAACATTATAAACTAAAGCAAATAATTAATATTTTATTTTTTTAGCTTAAACACAAAATATTTCAATTTTAATGTTTCCCTCCAACGAAAGAAAATGTTAACTTTTATTTTTTATTTATAATTTTTTTCTTAAAACGAATTATATATTAATATTATTCTATACAATATATAAAAATAAAAGATAGGTAATTAAAAAAATATAAAAGGTGGTGATAATGTGTAAATATTTTTGGGTTTTCTTATTGGAAAGGTTTTTAAAGATTTTGAAGAATGAATTTTTGTCTGATGTAGCAGCTGACTAGGCATGTTTTTAGATGATTTTTAGGATCCTTATTGGTGATGGTCTAAGGAGTTGTATTATATGCATGAGAAAAGCTATGGTAAAACAGTAGATTTTTGTGAGAGCTCCTTAACTTTCAAATTAATATATATATAATTGGTACTTATCAATATAATAATTTAAATCTTACCATTAGGACTTTGAATTTAACTACTAGAAAAAAACTTGAACAAATTTAACGATTGGTTGAAATAACTTTTTTGCATTTCTCGCACTAAACTCACATGAACTTATTTTCGGGGTGGTTCATGGGAGAAGTAATAATACAGCGACAAGTCGATCTTAACCATTAATCATCTGTAAACAGACAGATTGAGAACATACTTTCAGGAGCAACATACATTAAGAAATTTTCCGTTTCATTAGTACATACGCACGGTTCCGCATTTTGTGCGTATTGGGTTTTGCGTGTACTTCTTTTGCGTGCCCGGTAACACGTTTCACTCGTGCAGGAACCCGGTTACACGTTTTGCGCGTACTGGTTTGGGTTTCGTGTTACACACAAACCAGTCCGGGTGTCGCATTACACACGTCCAGGATCTGGGTTACCCGTTTTGCGTGTACAGGCACCCTGTTACTAGCATCGCACATACCGGGGCTTAGTGACGTGTTTCGCTAGTCCAAGCACGTGCAGTTTTGCTTTACGCGCGTACCAGTGTTGGGTTACCCGTTTGGCGCGTATCGTCGCCCGGTTAACCGTTTGGCATGTGTTGGCGCATGGTTACCTATTTCGTGTGTACGGGCACTCGGTAGCACGTTTCACACAACCAGTTGTTTAAGTGGGCTTTTAAGTTTTAATTAAATAGCAGACCTTCAATCATTTTGGGGTTTTAATAAAACTTTTAAAGATGAAGTTTTGTGTTCTAAAATTTTTTGAGGGATAGCATAAGAAAATTAAAAGAATTTCACTTCATCGGGAACGTTGAGGGGTAACGGTGCTACCCTGCCATTGACGTACGTCCGCCTCTACAGGTGTAATCAATGGTAGAGATTAGGAATGCATTTTTAATTACCATGATACTAGAATAAGCTATTTTAAATAAGAAAGGAAAGAATTTCATTTGCGTGTGCACACGATTAAATTAAAGTTTATGCTTATCATCATGTTTCTCTAAGGCTGTGTGTAGTGGAGGAGCTACAAATTTGGATGTTTTGTGCCATGTGGCGCCCAGTCAGCAAATTGTAGGTTTTTGTTTTTGGGGTGTAATGGTGTTGTAGCCTAATATATATATATACATATATATATAGGGAGAGGATCATAAGAGAACTCCATTTTATGGAGAGAACTAGAGAACTAATAATAAAATAATTTTAATTTAATTAAAATAAACATTTTTAAAATTTTTTTTCTTTCATCATTCTTATATGTTGTTATTCTTCACCACAAAAAAATATAAAAATAAAAAAAAATAAAAAACAAATAAAAAAAATTAACGAGTAATGCATATATGCAATACACCGACTTTTTTTATAATGCATATGTGCAATGGTGTATATTTTGATATTTTAAATAGTGTTGAACAGCATATATATAGTTGTTTGTATTGTATATTTGCAATAGTATTATATTATATACAAAAATTAAAAAAAAAACGATATAGTGCATATGTGCATTAGTGTTGTATTACATATATGCGATAATGTGTTTTGCATACAATTATTAGTGTCGTATTTGCATATATTCAATAGTGTGTATTGGATAATGCAATTGTGTTGTATTATATACGATAAAACACTATTGTATATACGCAATAGGCATTAGTGCACATATGCACTACAGTACTACACCGACAAGTTTTTTTTTTTTTAGGAACAATATCATCTTATTAGAATGAGGAAAGAAAAAGAAATCACAAAATATTTTTTTTAAAATAGCTAAAAATAATTCTTTACTAGTTCAGTAGTTCTCTCTTTAAAAGGAGTTCTCTCTAGATCCCACCCATATATATATATATATAGGGAAAGGATCAAGAGAGAACTCCCTTTTAAGGAGAGAACTAAAGAACTCCTAACTATAGGGTTATAATTGTAAATTTGATTTTCCAATAAGTTTTAATATACGTCGGCTTTCCCTGTACGACCTTCCTATGTGCGATGGACTTTCCCCAAAATCCCACAGATCATGAATCAACACATATCGATGATTAAGAGCCCTAAATCATTGAATATCGATCTTCTATTTGCGCTTAATTACGCTTGTGCAACCGTTAGTTAGATACCCGGCTTTGATTTCAGCCACTGAACATGAGAATTGAAGGTATGATTGAGTTAAGACTTCTATCTTCTTTATTCATCTGTGTTTTTACCGATGTTCATCGTTTCCATGTTAAATTGATTTAGTACTGTTTAATCTGCAAGTTCTACAGTCAATAATTAAACTATAAGTCCATAATTTGGTGTTTTTAAGTCAAAACCGGCTATAATTTTGTGATTCTAAGAATAAAACAACCATAAATTGCAGATTCTAGATTAAAAATTGTCATGATTTGTTTATTCTAGGTCAAAAACAACTATTACACATGGTAAAAAAGCGTAATTTGTTTGATTCATATATTGATTTGATAGTTTAATTGATTAATCACTGAGTTAATAGGTTTTTAGGAGATATATGAGTATTAGAACTAGGTAAATACCCTGTCATACATACAGAGTATTGCATATGTGTAATACTATTATTATTACATACATGCAATACTGTTATTTATAACACATATGTCTTAATTAAATAATAAAAACAAAAATACCCTGTTATGATGCACATGCAGTATTATAGTGTTTTATATGTGTAATGCGAGGTCTTATGTATGCATATACCGAGTAGGGATGAGCAAATTCGGTACCAGTACCGATTTGATACCGTCGGTATCGAATCGGTACCAAAGTTTTGAGTTTCGGGATCGGTACCGTAATGGTACCGGTACCGTACCGGTATATCCCTATTCGGTACCGGTATCATCCCGGTACCGTACCGATACCACGAATTTGCAAATTTCGGGATCGGTATTTTTGGTACTGGTACGGTACCGAGCTCACCCTAATACCGAGTTTTGAGTATTTGCGTATGTGTTAACTAGGGGAATGTAAGTTACGGGTTAGAGTCATGAAGCCCGTGAACCCGGTTCACATAAAGCGTTTAAAAGAATTGGTATTTATAAACAAGTTCGGTTCCGGTACTGGTTTTCAGCAACAAAATTTGTATGGTCCGGATATGCACTCGACGGAACAGGTACAAATCTGTGAACATATGAATCACTTGAATAATGCTCTTTATCAGCTATGGTGAAGAGAGTGGATAGGTAACTAATCTAATTAACTATTGCCATATCTCTTTCACTTTTACTTGAATAATGCTCTTTATGAGCTATAATTTTACTGTTGCTACGTTGTTTTTTTTTGTTTTGGAATTAGGAGGATTCACGTGGGATTTCTACTGGAGCAAAATATGTTCAAGTATTACTTAATCAAGATAGAGTTTCTTTAATACTTACAAGATCAATGGAGATATTGTGAACCAAGTGTTGAGTGATGTTTTGCCTATTCAATCTGTCGTTGTTAAGTAGATTAAGATGTAAAACCTTCACATTTTCAAACCAATATTCACTTATACAAATTAGCAAGTAGTAGTGCCTTGATGTGCCTAATTAGTTATATTTCTACATATTGTAAATTATATTTATAATATGACAACGTTATGCAGTGGTTGAAATAGGATTCATAAACTCTGGGCCGAGTGTGCAGTACCTGCACTACAGGTTACAGTCTACTATTTCCTTTTGTTGCAAACGGCTCCATGAAACCCGTTTAAAACTTGTTCCACAACCGGTTTAAAACCCGAACCGGCCCGTGGGTCAATGATCTGCATCTGGGTTGGAAAATTCCTTCTACACAGTTCCTGTCTAGGTCGTACCCATTGCACACTCCTCAAATTAACACATTTTAAACATTGTATATGTGCATTTATTAATATACGTCATTCGTGCGATACTATATGTTTGTATTACATACATTCAAAGTATATTTGTATTGCATTTAAATATTGTATACATACACTGGATAATATACTACATCCGATCAACATTATATGTTTGTATTGCATAAATGTATGTGTGTACTGCATATATGTATTACATGCATTTATGCACATATAAATACGAGTTTGAACTGTAACAGTTGGCTACAAGTTTCACACTTTGATTTACAAAACCACGTAAATATACCATAACGTTCATGTTCAAATATCATCACAAGTTCTAAAACTGATACGCAGGTTCCATCAAATACAACAACATGATAAAACTAGTAAAAATCATCCATTTAACTAGTCTCAATACATGTTCCATTTATGTTTTTTCTTGAATCTTTAATCACTCATTTCTTGCATACATTGACATCTGAAAGCAAGATAATCATAGCATATAATGTTCTAAGAAGCTTTGACTGTTCAATCTTTCTAACATCTTCATGGCTGAAACCAGGTTAAAAAAAACTTCATTCTTACCCTTGAAACATTCCATGTGTCTCGTAGCAAGCACACCATACTTCGTGAAGTTGTCATTTTCCTGTTAAAACACATGTAATGCATATATGTAAAACATCATCAAATAGCATTGCATATATGTAGTACATCAAATGTTACAGAACTCGCTAGGCGCTCACAAGGCGGCCGACTAGAAAGTTAGGAGTACTCGGCCTAGACGGGGAGTACTCAGACATGGTGAGTTATAGAGGAAAATATTTTTAGGAGATTATATTCATGTCAAAAATTATTAATATTAACAAAACTGAATCAGTATTCAACTGTTTAGTATTGAACTTATTGTTATCAAACTATTGTTATAGCGTTAAACTAACTGTTAATAAGGTACAAGTTAGATTTGTTAATTTACACACCATGTCACCGTCAATAATCAAATAATTTTCTAGTCCAAACCTAATATTTAAATATATTAATTTATATAACATAATATTTAAAATGCCATAATAACATAATCTAACTAAGAAACATAAAATGACATAATGGCATAATCTAGCTTAGGAAACACAAAATTAACAGATGAACACATGAAACCATAAACATCATGAACACACAAATACAAAATGTCTAGATGTTGTTGCTAACTTGCTACTGCAAAAGCCTATACATAACATCATGAGCACACACAAATACAAGGAAAATATAACAAGTTGTACCTCAAACCCGTTGGATGTGTGAAAAGATCAAACGACCTTCATACTCGTTGGAGAATGGACTAAAACGTGTTGAAATATGAAGTGAGAATGGTGTGCTGAAGGGTGAAATTAGGTTTTTTTTATTGAAAAGTCAAATTTTTATAATTTACCGCCTAGGCCGATCCGGATTGCCTAGACGGTCCGCCTAGGCCCGAGTGGACTAATTTCGACTATACTCGGCCGCTTAGGCTAACTTTCCAACCTTGATTACAACGTAGTTAATATGCATTTAACTCTCATAATTGAATATATGTAATACAACACCTTGAAACAATCCATATGCCTTGTAGGAAACACATCGCAATCCGTGAAGTTGTTATTTGCATATTAAAACAAAAGTAATGCATATATGTAATACCTCAGACAATAACATTGCATATATGTAATAAAACATAGCTCATATGTATTTAATAGTTGATAACTACATATATGTAATACAACAGATAGTAGCAATGTACAAAAGTAATATGACATATATCATATGCATGTAGTATTAAAGCAGTGCATATATGTAATACAACGTGGTTAGTATGCATATAATAACATATAGTTGCATACTTGCATATATGTAACACCATAGAGATAACACTTTATATATGTAATTTAACACAACTCATAATCACATATGCATGTAATAACTAAGTGATGCACAAATGTAATATAACATAGTTCATATGCACGTAATCGTAAAGCAATACATGTATGTAATACAACATGTTGCATATATGTTAAATAGCAATTGTAAATTATATATATATATATATATACCATACCATATATGTTTACATTCGCATGCTCGTACTCATCGTCTTCGAGTGTCACATGTTTCACCTTCTGTGGCCATTTTGACCTTCTCATGGTCTTCATATCTGTAACATAGATGCAGTATAATCGACTTAAACATATGCAATCACATTACTATACACATAAAATGTATCAACTTATGTAAAACCTACCATCAACACTCATACATTCATCATTGTTTTACGAAACAACTTCAGTTTCGTTTTTTGTAAATTTCCCCTGTTTTGTTATTTGTCTGGACACTATTATCCTTAGATATACTACATATATGTATTATACCTATGAAATTTTTCTAACATAGTTATTACATCTGGACATTAGTATCTTAATATGTAATGCATATACGTATTATAACATTCCCAAAACAGGGGAAATTTACAAAAAATTACAACCATCATCTCAAAACAGGGGAAGTTTACAAAAATTACAGTCATCAACTCTGGAACAACCCACAATAAAATTTTCAGATGCATTACATATATGCAATATTAACAAACATGCTAAAAACACATTACAATTACTATGTTCAATTGTGCATTAATGCAGTTTAACTAATAATCAGTGAGATACACATTCATGTGTTATATCTATATAATATTTCACTAATCATGTACCATAAAGGACTACTATCGATGTAATACACTAAATATACAAATCGCTCATAATCGAACTTATAATGCCTGATCGACACTACACATGCAAATAGTTCAGATACGATGTGATAAACGCCTAATTAGCACTTATAACATACCTAATCGAGACACTACATCAACAAATTGTTATGAATCAACGCAATATATGCCCAATCAGAACTTATAATATGACTAATCGACACCGCGTATGCAGATCGCTCGGAATACACGCCATATACACCTAATCGGCATTTTAAAATTTGAAAATCAAGTATCACGATCGTTTACCTGCTAATGATCTTCAGTTTTGTGCTTGATTTTACCACCGATTGTTCGTTATCAGAAAACCCTAAATGTTCGTTCAATATGGAGAGGAGACTATTTGATTTCTTTTTCTTTTTTAATTCCAAATTTGCCCTTTCTCATATAAAACCCCGCCTCCTTTTTCTTTTTATCCATTCTACTATTTTTAACCTTTAATTTACTAAATCTAATGGTATTATTAGGAGTTCTCTAGTTCTCTCATTAATATGAGTTCTCTCTTGATCCCACCCTTATATATATATATATATATCACACACACACACATAATAATATAATAATAATATACACACACAACTCCCCGCGACAAATTCCTTACCCCCCCCACATCGCCCCTAAAATCGTCGGGGGGGGGGGGGGGTGTTCTCACCCTTCCTCTCCGCAATTCGCCCATACATTGTGCCCACTACGTACAGCCTAAACTAATGCTAGTCTGTGTATAAAAAGGTGTTGAGATAATTGCTATGATAGCTGTTGTGTAGGAGTCTTTGTTTAAAATGTGCATGTTTTTTATGATGCATGATTTTATTTTAAAACAAAGGTCTCTTGTTGGGCTTAGGAATACTAGGTTGGTGACAGGTTGGGTTGTGTTGAGGGCGGTATCGGGCAAGGTTACTAAACATGAGAAAGAATGTTTAGAGAATCAACAAATGTTTATCCTTTTTGTCTTTGACACATTTTGTTTCTTAGCCCCCAGATGCCGTGGACTTTCTGAACAAGGTTCAACAGTTCGCACATAGTAATTCTTCGACTCATAAGAACAAACTTCATTTTTAGTAGGATTGAGTTTGCTATTTAAAAGGGTTTGCGGCGCAACTTGTTGCCTGTTCACCTGGCACTTCATTATAATCGTTAGAATTTTTTTTATTAATTAATGAAGGCTTATACTAATTTGATGGTGTATTTGCTTTCGTCTTGTCAAATGTAGACAGCAACATAACTTTTTATGGTAAAACACTTAAGTTTCAAGATTGTAACTGGTTTCAATTGCGCATAACCATATGGTTAAAAAGTTGAACGTAAATGCCAGGATATTGTAAATGTGAAATGACTCCTAAATTAAGAGTAAAGATTGGGGTAAAAATTAAGGAATTACTCCATAGAATAGTAAACAACTTTAAAATTTGTTTCAATCAGGTCACTGGTAAAAACATTTGTTCCAATCAGGTCATTGAAATTTCATTTTTTTCCAATCCTAGATATTTTACATGGATAGCAGGTAATCTAGGTTTTTTTTAACGAGCTGTTAGGTGCTGAAATGAACTCAAAAATCGCTTAAACGAGCTGCTAGGTGCTGAAACGAACTGAAAAATCAATTAAACGAGTTGTTAGGTACTGAAATGAACTGAAAAATCGCTTAAACGAGCTGTTAGGTGCTGAAACAAACTGAAAATTTGCTTTAACGAGTTGTTAAGTGCTGACACGAACTGAAAAGATCGCTTAAACGAGTTTTTGCTATTAAAATGAGCTATAACGTGTTGAGAACGCGCTGATTCGTTGGTAAAAAAAACTGACCCGAAACCGTTTTGACATGTTCCGACCTTGACCCGTTCTAACCCGAACCTGTTGACCCTAACCCGTTCCGACCCGTTTTGAACATTTTTTTATTTTTTTTTTCAATTTTTGCAATTTTCCGAACTTTTTTTTTTTTTTTTGCAAATTTTCGGAATTTTAAAATTATATTTCGCATTTTTACTAATTTTCGCAACATTTAAAAGTTATTATGTAAAGTAAAAAAATTGAAAAATTAAAAAAACCAAGATTACCTGCTATCCACGTAAAATATCTATGATTGGAACAAAAATGAAATTTTAATGACCTGATTGGAACAAAAGTTTTCACCAATCAACTGATTGAAACAACTTTCAAAATTGGTTACTATTCTAGGGAGTAATCCCAAAAATTAAAAACTTATATGAAAGCCTCATCATTATTTTTCTTTTGAAGTTATACGAAATTATTTATGTGGGAACTATATAGACAAGGGATATTAAAACCTGATTCCGACCGGATTTTATCAGAGCATTAAAACCTGTCGTGCCTTCGGGCGGGGTGAGCCAACTAGGTTTTACCGGGATCTCCAAGCCAAACTCGGATGCCAGCGTGGATCCTGATCATGTCGACATAGTTAGCCTGAGTGGGGTGGCGGGGCCTGGCATGTTCGCGCAGTGAGATAACTTAACTGTGAAAGTCACCGATCGAAAAATAGACAAGGGATATTCATGGAAACTCTAGAACTTAGAGCGTTCAAAATAAATTATCATCTTTTGTTTTTTGTTTTTTATAAAAGGCCAATAAACATAATTGCCTAAGTACTCCGTGCGGGGTGACTCAATGGCAAAAGGTCATGGCCAGTTGGCCCAACCCAGTCACACAGAGCCTTTAAGAGCCTCCAAGTTATCTCCAGTCCGGGGAAAACTCACCAACCTAAGGCTCACTAGTGGTAAAACTTGGACGCCCTCATGATCAAACTAGAGATCACAAGGAACTCAGTTTTTCTTCCTTGGGTCACCCATATCCTTCCAAAGTGTTTTCATGTCCCTCCAAAATAAATTATCATCTTCATATTTAACATGTGAGAAACATTTTAAAATTGAAACTTTGAGAACCATTTGGACAAAAAAAAGCTATTTAAAAAATAAAAAAATATATAAAACAAGGAAAAGTGTGTAAATAAAAAAATTAAAAAAATCAAAAAATTTATCAATGATCCCGGTTTCATAAAAAGGTAAAAAAATTGTCGGTTTTGCAAAATTATATGTGTAATACTTATTTTTTTAAATATAAAATAAAATAACCAGTTTAACCCAAATCCTCCATGAACCCTAGAAATCGCAATTGATGAATCCAGGCTATGATTGTTTAATTAAATATGGGGTTAAGGATCCCGGAACAAAAACGAGTTTGATAGCATGTTTAATTACCTTATACGTTGATGGATAGAAGGTGAATTGGCCTAATTAGAACCGGCTATAGAACGAGGACGAACATGGTGATGACGGCTACGATAGTGTGATTTGTATTAGGGGTTAGTAGGCGCCGCGATAATTATTATGCAGCCAGAAATAATTGTGTTTAATCAGCCCTAACTCGTATATCAAGGATCTCATATTAGACGGTTTTGTTAATAACGTATCTACATAACCAATTGATCTTTGTTTCTAAATTCATAATGTCAGTGGGTTGAATTAGGCAAGGTCAACAATCCTTTTGATTTGATTTCCATGATTAACGCGAGAATTGAGCTACAAGTAACTAAACAATTTCGGGTTTGGGTTTGGACATAAAGGGGTTTGGGTTGTTTATAATATAATAATAATAACAGAAATTTAATTATGTTCCCTGTAGTTTGAAGGTGGAAGCGTATTGAGGTAAAACTTAGTTTAGGGTTATATTTGACAAAATTTTAAAGTTATACATATATATTAAATAAGTAAATAAATAATAATGTTATAATAATTATTTTTCTCGACAAACGCGATAATTTTTGTGATAGAATTTCCCGAATGTAAAACGGGTCGGGTTACGGATATAATTTATGAGTTTGAAAACACGAGTTGTTACAGTCTCCCATACTTTAGGGAATTTCGTCCCGAAATTAAAGAATATTGTAGCAACATCATTAAACTTTGAGGAAAAGAAAATTTTAACTATAATTTAAAAATTAATCATGATACAGAATTTTGAATAGTCAAAGCAACGCTCCAAATGCAAATTCGATAAGGGCACTTATATATAGGATGTACCACCGGCGTATCCACCATGTCCTTACCATCTCTGCATTTTTACCATTACTCCAACTACTTTCGATTCTATATTATTGTAGGTTCCCAGCCGGATCTACACGAGATATCGCGTTCTACGTAGGTGCGGAATCCCTACGTAAGACGTTACGAGTATAAAAAACGATACGAGCTAACACACGATACGATAATCAAACACACGTTGTATTCCAACCGTAAACACGTGATACTATGATCACTGAATACAAACTCTCTGACTCGAATACACGAATAACAAAACTGAATAACTTCGTTTCTCAGCCGTAACCTAGCTGAATATATAGGCGACAACTTCGCCTGGTAAGTTCAGGCGAAGTTGTTCCTAACTTCGCTTGTTCCACAAGTTCGCCTATAACTAGCGAACTTGTGATAACTTCGCTTACATACAAAACTCATATCTAACTAACACGATTACAGACACTCGACACTGAACTACTGACATCATGCACCAACAGACTCCCCCTTGGCAGTAGCTTCATCTCTTTAGCTTCAAACACGTGTCTTGTAATCTTCAATCTTTTATCTTCATCTTTAAACATGCACTCCTTCTCGAACACAAACCGATACTATTCTTTGATATTTCCTCGCTTCGTCTTTCCAAGCAGGAATATAAAATATCTTCTTTTCATTCAACACCTGCAAATCAGCTTGCGACAAATTTACTAGATGCATCGGATCATACACTCTAAGCAGCTCTTGTTCATCTTCGTCTTCCATCACTGCCTCAGCTGTCTCACAATCTACATACCACCACTTCAGGTCTTTAAGCACATCCTTGGGCATTAGTTTCATCGGCACTTCTTTCAAACACCGGATCGGTTTATACTTCATAATCATCCAAGGTTTTCCATCTGCTCTCAAACCTCTATCCTTGTCTTCAACAAGTTTTCCCTTTTGTGGTTTCAACAGCTCAAATTTCTTCTCTTTTATACTCTCTTTCCACACAATTTTCCCAATAACTCTAGCCATATTATCATCACTTCGGTTAATCAACCCCAATCTGGCTAAGTCTTTCACTTCGCATTCTGGCAGTGTATTCAACGATCTTAACAGTCTTTTGAAATACTGAACACCGTCATATCTCTTAATCACGAAGAGCCTCAACTGCTCATCATATATCCAGCAAATAATCCCTTTCTTCGCTTCAGCATAACCTTTAATGTTGTAACTCTTCTTAAACATTGTAGGAACCGCTGGTTTCTTCGTTTTGACGAACCACTGAGCATAGCCTTCTTTCCATCTAGGCTGCTCTTCCCATTCAGATTCATCACTTGCCATCTCTTTACTCATATCTGCTTTCTCAACATCTGGAATGTCATGCTCAATATTTTCCTCAACTATCTCTCCCTCTTCTATCTCTGTATCAATCACAATCTCTTCACCAATCTTCTCTATCTCTTCACCCGGTAATACATCATCATCACCAACCAACTCATCATCCATCTCCTCAACTTCCACTACCACCACATCATCACCACCAGCTGCAGTTGTCGACTCCCCCTGAGTTGTGGAAGTCCCAAGAGCTTGATCAGTTCTTGGCAACTCACCACCTGCACCTTTCGATGCATTGGGATCATCGTCTCTATCATTTCGTCTCTTGGTCCTCAACTCATCGCCTTTACAGCTCGTCTCCCCCTGAGATGCCAAGAACTCCTTGAAAGCATCTATGATTTTCCAATGTTCTACCAGCAGGGACGACTGCATCTGATTCTCTGCAACTAGGCGTTGAATAGCCTGGGTCTGGATAAGATTAATCCTTGACTGCTCTGCCACGACCCGTTCAAGTGCTGCTATTCGTTCAGAGTCTGATAGGGTTGCATCGAAATCGAACCTCATATGTGATATATCTTGAGTGTACTGAGGAGGGATTTCCGATGTCACCGGGACCTCAGAAGTAGAAATAGACGTAACCGCAGGTGGTATCGTCACTGATAAACCTGCAGTGGCCACAACAGTCGACTCGATAAATTGTGCCACGACCTCCGATGGAGTAACAGTCGGAGGCGGCAATGAAACGATCTCAGGAGCCGAAAGTTGGAAAGTAGTGGGTGGGAGGCCAAATGTAGATGAGGTAGCCACCACGGGAACAACCGTAGCGCTTGGCCTTGTAACCTGTAATGATGAGGGAACCATTGTCATACCGGATAGTGCTGGTGGAGTGAAACGTACCACCCTAGAGCTCTCACCGGCTCCCGATCCTGCACCTATCCGTTCCCTTCTTGACCTCCGGATCAACTGTTGCACCTCTTCCTCATAATCTGACTCGCTGTCATCATCAGTTCTATTTCTCTTCCCATGAGTCCGTTCATGTGTTACCAAAATTTGTCTCGCTTCGGCCACTTCATCATCAGAATCTGAGCCTGCCACCGTTGTAGCTGCCCTAGTAACACTTACACCCGAAGCACGTTCAACCGGGACCTCTACATTCTCCTCTGGATCAACCCTTTCCATGTCAAAAAATCCCTGACCGCCAAACGCTGCGTCAAGGTCAACGTTCTCCTCCGGTGACACAACAGGAGCAGCAGGTATAGCTTGAGGTGCTCCTGCCTGTTGTGGTGCCGGGTCCCTAAACTCGTCCCCACGAGCAGGCACATACCCTGGGTTGATCAAGTACCCAAAAAGTGGAGTATGGCGAGGACGGAGCTCAGGTTTGCTCCTCGCACTCGAAGATCTGCATTGGGCGAAGATTCTTTTGTTCACACTCTCTACATATCTGATTGGACGGCGCTGAGGTAGCGTAGGAGCAACATGATTCAAGATCATTTGTAGAAATCTTGGATACATGATGAATCTCTCACGCGCCATCGCCCTTCTCTGACGATCAATCTCACAGAAGACCATCTGACTAAAGCTGTATCTCTTGTTGTAAGTCAGAGCAGTCATCGCCGACTGCGTGGTCGCACCCATGCCATCAGTTCCCGCCTTTCTCCCTGACATGCATACAATCATGACATGCATGAGAAAGCGCCACTGGTCAAGCAAAAACCCTTTCCTTCTCTGCGTATCCCCCAAGGGACCAGAGTATCCCATCCTCAAAAACGCTCCATCACGGAAAGGAGCTACAAACTCTGTCGGGTCATCCCTTGTCTCATTTCCAAACCGTAAAGCCGCCCGGATCTGTTCAGAAGAGAACTGAACAATCTGATTGTTGACTGTTGCGCGCATCACCGGGGGTTCGACTCTACAGTCATATTCCACGGTCTGCCAAAAATCCTCAATGTTGGGCAAGGATATCGGCAGAGTTGTTGTAATCACGTGGAATATCCGCGAGCGTAAAAGAAAAGTGATGATTTCGCGGAAATCATCAACTCCGCTCGCCTCCGGGTCTAATGTTATATACATGTTGTGACCCGGGAAGAACTGTCTCTGGTTATCACCTCCGTCATCACCGCCTGCACCACCTGCTCCAGCAACAGCAGCCATATCTGCAACAAACAGGTTAAGTTAGATAAACATCAAAGCAAATCACAAGTTCGCCTGTTACCATGAGCGAAGTTGTGATCTATTCTGAATAGGCGAAGTTAAAGGTGGGGCGAAGTTGGGAAACAACTTCGCTTCAACTTGAACTTCGTCTGTTAACTGTTAAGTTAAATGGTCCAGGCGAAGTTAAAGAGAACTTCGCCTAACCACAACATCGCCTCCTAAACTGTTTCAAAATTAATTATCAGGCGAAGTTAGACCTCAGGCGAAGTTACGGATAACTTCGCCTATACTGTAACTTCGCCGAATTCGAATTGGCAACAGTTAGGTTTGTCGAACGACGTGTAGATGATGATTTTGGAGATCGAGGACTCCGTAACACATGATTTTATGAAGTTTTAGACGTTCAAGTAAATTACTATCACGTAATAACAAGTTTGAAATCGGGTGTTTAAGGTTCGAAAGATCGAGGTCGTTAATCGAGTCGAAACGACCGATGATTAACCTCAATAGACAGAGATTATACGATAAAAGAACCCTACACACCTTGAAATCGGATTGAATCGAAATAAGAACACAGATGATTGATCGGTTATACGATAAGTTCGCTTAGGTTGACAAGGAGTAAGTTCGCTGGTGTTTGAAATAATAATACTGTTTGACCTTAAAACTTCTTTATATAGGGTCAAAATTTGACAGGCGAAGTTATGGATAACTTCGCCTATTGTAGGCGAAGTTATGGATAAGTTCGCCTATATATGAAAATTTTCAAAACAAACCCCTATAATTTGAACAATTTGCAATTAAGTTTTAAAACAACCTTTAAAGCATTAAATGATACGATTAAGACCAAGTAACCAGTTATAAAATCAAACAACTACATAAGCAGAAAAAATTTAAAAATAAAATACACGGGATCAAATTTCAGTCTTGACAGGGACTACCATGTTTTAGAAAAGATCCGAACATGAATCATACTAATTACGTGACTGTCACACAGATCCGTGTTCAGCTGTATTATGACATAAAGAAACAGGTTGTAAGCAGGTAATATACTTAAAATGGTTTTCATCGTTTCTGTGATACGAGTTAGGTTCAATTAAGCTCAAAACTTAAGTAGGCAACAACTCAGAGATTATGATGTCTCATATCTATTCTCAAAGCGTATTCGGCTTTCCCCAAGTCACCCCGAATTGACCTCGACCCGTAGTGTATGATTAAGTAGTAATTACTCTTCGATATTAGACTCTGCTTCCCGTTCACCTTCTTGCGTCTTGATTGAGAATCATTAACATTATGAACTCTAGAATAATTTTTATTTTTTTTTAACATTTATATACACAACTTCAAGTAGAAAACAACTGCAAGTCCCGAATCTGGATCACTGCAGTGTCTTGACACGTTATCTTCACGGGAATCAGAACACTCACGGGCTCGTGTATGACTGGGTAATCGCTTTTCTGCCTATCATTCGGAAAGATATGTATGAAGACATGCACAACTCTTAAGGAGTTTCCACATAAAATCGAGTAAATTTAGTTAGTATCACTTCTACTTTTACGCACCATAAAAACTACCATGACATACAATGACAGTTCTAAAGTCTTTTAGGCCTAATAACTTCACTAGTTAAGCACACAGAATCAGTATATCTATCACTTTCCAAGGTTGGATCAATTTTCTGTTAACATAGTAAAGAAACTTCTTACGAAGTAGTAGACTTGAAAAATAATTTCATCTCCCGAAAAGAAAAAAATTTTAACTTCAATCGCCCCGACCAAATCAAAGTCTTCAGGTAACCGGCTATCCCGAAGATCCAATGGATCGGCTGGACCGACCACATACAAGTATGTGTCCTTCTAACTAAGTATGATCGATTAATTTTCAGCGAAAGAATAAAAACACATCATAAACCGCCCCGATCAGTTTCAGTCATCTGGTTAATGGCTATCCTTATATTCTACAATTAGAAATGAGGACCAAACATATCCGAAGACATGTCCTTCAAACTGAGGCAACCGATATAATTCTAAGCGATAGTGAAGTTTTTTTTTTTTTTTAAACAAAAACACATGACATGGTTACTCGGGATTGATCATCCCATTCAGCTCAACAAGGTTTTGAAATCTGGTTTTGTCAAACGCTTTCGTGAACAAGTCAGCGAAATTATCTAACGTGTCAACCTTTTCGAGCACAATCAGTTTCTTCTAAGCACAATCCCGTATAAAATGATGACGAATGTCAATATGTTTAGTTATTACTTAGTGCTTTACGGGATTGTTAGTTACTGAGATAGCATCAGTGTTATCAATGCAAATAGGAGTAAGTGTGAAATTCAGACCATAATCGCGCAACTGTTGTTGAATCCAAAGAACCTGGGAGCAGCAGTTGGATGCTGCCATGTATTCTGCTTCACAGGTTGAAATGGCGACTGAGGTCTGCTTCTTGCATTGCCATGACACTAATCTTCCACCAAGAAACTGACATCCACCTGTCGTTGACTTCCGACTCTGATTGCACCCTCCATAATCAGAATCTGTGTACGCGACTAGCTCCAAGTCTCCTCCTCTCGAGTACCACAACCCCAGCTTTGGCTTGCCTTTGAGATACCGCAGTATCCTCTTCGCACCCTTCAAATGAGATTCTTTTGGGTTTGCCTGAAAGCGTGCAGAAAGACAAACAGCAAACATTATATCAGGCCTAGAAGCAGTTAAGTACATTAAAGAACCTATAATTGCCCGATATTGGGTTGGGTCCACGTCTGCATCGTTGTCTGAATCAGCACCCAATTTGTGATTGACGCAGACTGGAGTATCATATGGAGTGATGTCCTCCAGCTTGAAACGTTTGAGAACATCATGGACATACTTCGTCTGATGAATGAACATCCCATCTTTCTTCTGATCAACCTGCAATCCTAAAAAGAAGGTTAGTTCACCCATAGCACTCATTTCAAATCTCTTCTTCATGACGGCCTCAAACTCCTGACACATGGCGACCTTTGATGCAGCAAAGATAATGTCGTCCACGTAGACTTGCACCAGTAGAAAGTCGCTCCCTTTTCTCTTGAAGAACAATGTGCTGTCAATCTTACCTCTTTCAAACTCATTCTCAAGCAAGTAATCGGATAACGTTGAGTACCAGGCACGAGGTGCCTGATGTAGTCCATACAGCGCTTTACTTAGCTTATACACGTGAACGGGAAAGTCAGGGTCAGGAAAACCCGGAGGTTGCTCAACATACACAACCTCGTCGACTTTACCGTTAAGGAAAGCACTCTTCACATCTAACTGAAAAACCTTCATCTCCTTATGAGCAGCAAATGCCAAAAACAGCCGAATGGCTTCCAATCTTGCCACAGGAGCAAACACCTCATTGTAATCAATCCCCTCTTGCTGATTAAAGCCTTTAACAACCAGCCTCGCCTTGTTCCTGATAACAATCCCTTTCTCATCTCTCTTACATTTGAAGACCCATTTTGTGCCAATCGCCTGCACATTCCTTGGTTTTGCAACCAAGTTCCATACCTCCATCTTCTTAAACTGGGCTAATTCTTCTTGCATGGCTTCGACCCACGAGCTGTCCTTGAGAGCCATTTGATAGTTCTTTGGTTCAATCTGGCTGATAAAGCAGGTGTACAAGCATTCATTGATTATGCCTGATTCTTTAATGCTTGTGTAAACACAGGTGTGCTCATTCAAGCTTTGTCTTGTTTGTACACCATCGGACAGATCACCTATCACATTTTCCAGAGGGTGATTTTTGTGAATTCTCGTAGTCGGAACCGAACTGACATTCAGATTATCTTCCAAGTTCGAAGATAGCTCATCAATGTGTGAATGATGTTGAGAGTGAAACAGATTGATGAATTCCTCTTCAGTAGAGGCAGCAGGGGTATTGACAGCATTTGACGAGGAAGGCTGACATTCATCATACTGTGGTCGTTGCACCAAAGTGTCTTCCTCATCGCATATCATCTTCGTAGCAATTCTTTCCTCAACTTCTGCAAAATCCAGATAAGGTATGTTAAAAGATTTAAAAAGTCTATCATAGTCGAAAACCCCAGCGGGTCCCGTGCTTGGTTTTGGTGATTTGTAACTTGTGATATCAGTGTTACACACCACCTCAACCTTGCTGGTCGATGTATTAAAGACCTGTCTGTTGGGAGTCCCAACAACGTATCCGACTAAGATTCCTTCGTCGGCTACTTCACCAAATTTAGAATTGGTCTTTAATACGAACACGGGGACCCGAATGGTTCAAGACCACTCAAGTTGGGCTTTCTCCCATGCATAAGTTCATAACAGGTTTTATTTAATCTTTTAACAGTTAACACTCTATTAAGGATATAACAGGCTGTTGCAACAGCTTCAGCCCAGAACAACACGGGAAGTTTCGAATCAGCCAGCATGGTTCTGGCTCCTTCAATTAAGGTTCTGTTCTTCCTCTCAGCCACTCCATTTTGTTGCGGTGTATACGGTGCGCTGTATTGGTGTTCTATCCCCTTCTGTAAGCAGAAGATCTCCATCTCATAGTTCTTGAACTCAGTTCCATTGTCACTCCTGATGAATTTAACCCGTTTCCCCATGATATTTTCAATCTTGGTAATCAAATTCTTTACCATCTACACTGTTTCATCCTTTGACTTCAAGAAATATACCCAGGAATATCGATTGAAATCATCAGTGATCACCAAGCAGTAAGATGTTCCTCCTAGACTTTTTACATTCACGGGACCGAAGAGATCCATGTGAAGTAATTCTAGTGTACTGACAATTGAATTGACCTTCTTGGTGAGATGGGATTTCTTGTGTTGCTTTCCCTTTTTGCATGATAAGCATTTGTCTTCAAAGTTGAAATTCTTCAAGGGAACACCCAGCACAAGCCCATTTTTGACAAGGTAGTTCATTTTCCGAAGATGAATATGCCCCATTCTCCTATGCCACAACTCGGACTCCGATTCAGTTGCTTTTGACAGAAGACACGATTCTTCTGTGGCCATCTCAGTCGACCTCATATCCATGATATACGTATTCTTCACTCTTGGAGCCTTCATAACAATCCAATTCTCTGGTATCTTGAAACCAGGATATAGCACGATCGCCTCATTCTTTGTAAAATGTACGATGTACTCTTTGTCACAGATCTGCGAAACACTCAGCAGATTGTGCTTCAGTTCTTCAACAAAATTTACTTTCTCCAAAGTCATCTTTCCATTCGACACCGTCCCTATTCCTGTAATCCTTCCACCGCTCTATCCTGCGAAACTCACTCTTCCTCCTTGAACAGGTTTCCAGTCGTGTAACAATTTCTTGTTACCTGTCATGTGCCGGGAACAGCCGCTATCCACAACCCATTGATTGTTGGCAGCCCTGTTCAACTGTTCCTGCACGATTAAAGCAGTTGATTAAAATCTGGGGAACCAAGACCGATTGGTCTTGGGTCGATACATCCCGTACCTTGGCTGTCCAAAGTTAGTATCATAATAATTTATGTGAGTCCTAATAGGATACCTTTTTGTGGATTGTCTATGAGGCCATTCAAACCTTCGTGAATTAAAAGAATTATTACTTATGGTTTGGTTGTTAGCAGTGAAAAACTGAGATCTTTTTCTCTGAAAACCTGAATTAGACCAATTTCTGAATTTTGATGGGTTTTCAGTTTTAACATTTCCGTTAGTTCTATTCTCAGTTCTCGAAGGCCTCACATCTCTGAATCTCTGCTTCAGAGGGCAATCAGCAACTAGGTGTCCCAATTGATTACATCTGAAACAACTCCTGTGTTCAACTTTCTTATCAAAAGTTGTCTTAGATGTTGAGGCTGTATTACTTCCCGTTTGTCTCACATATGGTGGGACATACGGGTTTAGTGGAGACTTCTTTTCAGGTGTTTTATTTTTCTCTCCACTTTTTGGTAACACTTCCTCTTGTTTTGTCTCACTCGACTCAGATGACTTGTCCGAGCTTGATGAGACAGGACTCGGAGCAGAAATCTTAACACTAGTAATAGGCTTACTTGTTTCGCCTTTACTAACTTCTGGTTCTTTAATCGTTACTTTAATCGGAACTGTCTGACCATAGTCAACATCGACAGATTTCTGATTACTAGGGTCATAAGTGTAATTATGATTGAAAGGTGGTGGAACTTCATGATAACCAATTCCTCCCCTTTTTGGGGAACCTTGGTCACTAACGAGGTGATCAAGTATAGCGGAGGAATTTCTGAATTGCTCAAGTTTCCTTTTAAGTTCCACCACTTTCACCTGGTGATCAGCTATCTGTTTATCCCTTTCAGCTATTAGCTTGGTTTTCTCTTCTAGAACTTCATAGCTAAGATCAATCACTTGAATTTTTTCAGCAAGCTTTGCTTTAAGACTTTTAATATCTTTCTCACTAGCTTTAATTTTTACTTTGTAACTATTTTCTCTAGCTTTAGTGAAATGATGATCTTCTTTTAATGTTTTAAATTATGCATCCAAACTAACAAACTGATCAGTTATAGTTGTCAGTTGTTCAGACAGATGTTCACACTTAGTACAAGGGAGTTCGGTACATACCTCGGAGAGCTGGTCTGCCACATCTGCCATGTAAGCTTCATTTTCGCCAGTTCCCTTCTCACTATCTGCAGTTTCGATGTTTGCCAAATTGGCCTGTTCAAATACTTCTTCAACATGCAGATTCCAGTTGTACTCCTCATTCTGTCTGGAAATCATGGCTCTATAGTCATTACCACTACCACTCTGCTGTGTAGATCTGTTTTGACTGCGTTCTACACGTTCATTTTTGCACTCTTTTGCAAAGTGGCCATTCTGCTGACAGTTGTAACAGCGAACCTTCGACTTATCAAACCCTGGCCTTTCACCGACAAACTTCCTGCCAGTCTTCTTCATGAACCTCTTAACCCTTCTCACAATCATAGCCATCTGGCACTGCAGATCCATCTCCTCCAGATCATCAGCATCGATTTGATCATAGTCTTCATCCAAAATTGTAGGATCAACCCTGAATGTAATTCTCATACGAAGCAATAAAAGATACATATAGCAGATTTAACACTCATGGGCATCTTCGAGTAGTTGTTGTTTGAAACACTTGGGAAAAACTACTCTTGGTCGCTTGAGGTTGAGAAGCATTTGATCCTCCAGCTACAAAGCACACATCACCGTTCATGTTGAGAGATACATGTCCTTCATGTGTTGAGCTAGTGCCTGACTCTCCCTTAGAGTAATAAGCAGATGATTCAGTTTTCGAACTTGATCCTGAGTTAACCTTTGCACCATACATACCCGGATCTTGAACCTGATCGGTAGGTGTCTCCTTTCGTACCATGTTCAGTTCAAACGTTCTTAGCTTGTTAACTGTTGTCTCCAGGTCATAGTCAGCAAAGTCTTTGTCTTCTCTCATCCATATTGAAGATTACACCCATATTGAAGATCTTGTGGAGAGTTTGAAGGCTTGGATGTTACCATTGTTATCCATCATCATCATCATCATCATCATCATCCATCATCATTAAGAAGGAAGATTCGTCCATATTTGGTTAGATTGTTCTAGTTTAATCATGTGTTTGTTATCATCATCTCTTTTAATGTTCATAAAAATGCTCATTATGAGCTAAACTCCATTTACCATCTACAATCTATGAAGAAGCTTTGTTTTACTTGATGATTATGTGAAACATGTGGTTTTGTTTGTTAAAGTACATGGCTATTTTGCAATTATCCTTTGATGAAGAAATGTTTTATCACTTCAACTCAATACATCAAGGTTGATGACTAAAAATTAGTCAAATTCACTTATGTTCTTGGAAACTAGAAATGGTAAAAAAAATACCTTGATAACTTATTTAAGATAAAACATGGATCCTTATGATGTACTTAGAAATGATGAGATATAAGTTATGATCTATTTCTCTAGTTTTGATAATTCTGAAATAACATTGTTAACACAATTGCTTAGGTTATCACGCTAGTTAAAGAAATCATATGTTAATGGAATGTGTAACAATAACCTAATCAAATCAACCAAAGGGAGGTTGTGTGAGTTACTACAACCACTCGAAGTTGTTCGAATTGGTATTTGAGAAATCAAAGTCAATCCTTGTCGGTCCCGATTATTCACTCAATACTCACAAGAATGTCATAACCCACACATTAAATGTGTCGACAAGAGGGTTAATGACGGATTGCTAAATTAGGAAAGATTTTTGATTGTTAAAGGCGGAATCAGAAACAATCAAGCTTGTTGCTAAATAGGTTAATAAAAGTAACAGACACAAAACAATAACTCAAAAGATTTCCATTTATATAAATTGATTCATACAAATGTTAATCGATTAGGTTTTGTAAGGAATGTATTGTCAATAATAACCTAGGACGGCTGTCACACTCAATCAGGAATATTCGATCTTATCTGAAAAGTGTAAAGCAGCGAATTCTCTGTTTTTCCGTCTATGGAGGCGTGCCTTAAATTATTCCTTTTATAGGCCTGCCACCACAATACAGCTGTCATTCATTCTAGAAACCCTAATGATTAGTACATATTCAAATTACATATTCAAAACTATACTAAGTGTAAAACAGGTCTTCCGAGTAGACTTTGTAACATTTGTCTTCTTCGAGTAGGCTTTGTGCCATTTTGTTCTTTACGAGTAGACCTGGTAACCTTGAAGTGTGCTCGGGAACAGTTCTCTGGGTAGACATTATTTTCCAAAGAAAATACACCTAGCAGACTTCAATCTTCTTGACCATAGGAAACTTTGTTCGATATGATCCTACGAGCAAACTTGTTCTTCTGAGTTCCTTTCAACTCTTTGCTGGAGAATAACTTATTTGTAAAGCAATGTGTGCTTGGTAACACTGTAGCTTGCTAGGAGTTGAACCTTGCTCGATGGGTCCTTAGATAATTCATTAACTTCCACCAAGCATGCTCGGACCACTGTTTATTAATATACCTTGCTGGATCTTCCAAGTGCTTGGATTCAAAAGCTTGGTGTGACCAAGGGTTTTCTAGTAAGCAAACTATGCTCGGCTATGAAGAACAACCTTGCTACACGTAATGAATCCTGCTCGGATATACACTAGAGAAGATTTCAAGAAGATAACTCTGCCCGATAGACAAAATATCATGCTCGGCCAAGTAAACCCTGCTCGGATGTCCAAGTGTGCTCGGATCAATACTTATCGATTTCTGAGGAGGTTGAGAAGATTCCAATCTTCCTTATACTTCTTTTAGGTCAAATATTTGACTCAACAATCTTAATCGTTCTACTTTACCAAAGTACTTGTCTACTTAAATTGACATTCTCATGGTAGCATGATATTAAGTATAGGATGGACTTGAAAATACACATGCTACTTTCTTTTATGTCATAGAATATGTTCACTTAGAAATGAGGTACTATTCTATCATATTTTATTAGGACAAGTTTATCACATGTTTATTTAATAATCATCAAGGAATAATGGAGTGGATTCTTGATCTTAGATGGTTGCCTTCATATAACTAAATTACTCATTTAGAATTTCTCTTCTTGTCACCCATATATATATATATATATATATATATATATATATATATATATATATATAAGTATTTCCATTTTATAAAAAGTTTGAAAATCAACCCCAAAATGATTAATCCCTCAGATTGAAGTAAGACGAAGATTCATTATTAGAAAAATTTGTTTCCATGGATCTATACTTGGTTCTTACCAATACTATTCTACATATGCGATAGGTACACTTGCCTATTTTGTGTGTTTAGTCTTAGTAGAAATCACTTTTATAAATTTAAAACACGATCTTGTGTAAAAGCTCTAAACCCCATCTCCTTTATATTTTGAGCACACGTAGCCCACATCATTTTTTTGGCGCCGTTGCCGGGGATACGTTACGTTTCTAAAAACGATCCAAGTTTTAATTTAATCATTGTTTATAATTGTACAAATTTTTAACTTTTATTTTAATTTTTTTACTAACTATTAAATTATATATATTTATGGCTAGCCTAACCTTTACTTAAGCTTAATTAACTTATACCTTAGTTTAGTTTTAAAATAGCTTTGCCTAAATTTTAGTTTAACTTCAACTAACCTTCAGTCTTAAATAGTTTAACTTTGATTTAATTCCATCTATGTCCTCTACATTCGGACCTGAGCTTGTTTCTCCAATTTCTGAACCGGAATGACTTATTCGTCAACGAACACGTAAACGGACTGCAGAAACCGCCGAAACAATAAAAAACGAGTCAGTAGACTCCACGACATAAGGAGAAAATCAAACTGAAGAAATGATGGAAGCACAAAACAATGAACCAAACATGAGCCAACATGCCAAGCCAACTCTCGAAGGCTATGGAAATGGAGTGGCTCCACTTGATATCAATGAACATTTCGAAATCAAATCAAGCACCATTCATATGGTGGAAAATTCAGTTCAATTTCATGGTCTACTCGACGAAAACCATCTTTCTCATATATCCCGAATCTTACGAATCTGCGGAACTTTTAAAATTCAAAAATGTTCAGAAGATCAGATTAAACTCAAACTCTTTCCTTTCTCTCTAAGGGGTCAAGCCCTAGAATGAATGGAATCTCTTTTTTCTGGTTCCATCACCAACTGGGACCAGATGGTCGAACAGTTTCTCCTCAAATACTTTATGTCGGATAAAACTGGCAAATACTGAGCCAGCGTTACCGGATTTCGGACCGATGATGATGAGTCGTTACACGCAAGATGGGAAAGATACAAAAGTTATCTGAGTGCCCACATCATGGACTGAGGGTATGATTACAAGTACAAACTTTCTTTGATGCACAATCCAGTCAAAACAAAAAGGCCATCGACCAAGTCGCCGGTGGAGACCTGGTATCCAGATCACCTAACGAAGCATTTGAAATCATGGAAAAGGCAGAAAAGAAGAGTTTCGCTTATAACCCACCAAGATCTACGACAACCCATAAAGGAATGTACCACGTCGATTCCAACACCCTTATCACCGTACAACTTGAATCCCTTTCTAAAAAATTAGAACAGCTTCAAGCTGAACTATCAAAAACAAAAATCACTTGTTAAACATATGGAGGAACTCATAAGATGAGTGACTACAAACAAGTTGTTATGGCCATGGAAGAAATTGACTTCATCGCCCGTCAAAACAACGCTTTCAACAACAATTACAATCCAGGATGGAGAAACCGCCCGAATTTCAGTTGGAAGGATAGAGGTAACACTCAAAACCTACCCGGATTTGAAAAAAAGGCCGATAAATCAATCCTTCCAACCTAAACCTCAATTCCAAGATTAAAGTTCCAATAGCTATCAGAATCCAAGCTACTCAAAACTTGAAGAAATGTTGATCCAAATCATGACAAAAACAAATGAAGCAGAAAAGAAGGCCGACTCAAGAGCCGTTGATATCAGCGAAGTATTACTAAAATATGAAGCTGACCTAAAAAGTCAACAAGCATCATTGCAGAATCTAGAAACTCAGGTCGGACAAATTGGCCGATAATTGTCTAAAAGACCACCTGGCACTCTTCCAAGCAACACAATCACAAATCCAAATGTGACAACAAAACACTGTTACATTAAGAATTGGCACGACCACTGTTGCCTCACCAACTTCAGAACAAGTTATGGAGAAGGAAGCCCCAGAGAAAATGCAGGAGATACTAGTTCCAACAGGCACCGTACAACCTAAGGAACCAGTTCTAACTTATGTTCCACCTATCCCATATCCTGGACGGCTGAAACATGAGAGATTGGAAGCTCAGTACTGGAAGTTTTTTGAACTCTTCAAACAACTCCACATCAACATCCGTTTCGTCGAAGCCATAGCTCAAATGCCAAAATATGCAAAGTTTCTCAAAGAAGTTCTGACAAACAAAATGAAGATGGAGGAGCTCTCGCATGTCACCCAGAGTGAAGAATGCTCGGCTGTCCTCCAAATCAAGCGGCCACCAAGGATGACTGATCCAGGGAGCTTTACTATCCCTTGTCTCATAGGAAATTTGTCTGTTAGCAATGCCCTAGCTGACCTAGGAGTTGGTATTAACTTAATGCCTTATGCGGGGTTTGCAAAACTAGGGATAGGAGAACCAAAGCCCACCCGCATGAGCATTCAGTTAGCTGACCGATCCGTTAAATACCCTTAGGGCATTGTTGAAAACATGCTTGTCAAAATTGGCAAATTTGTTTTCCTAGTAGATTTTGTAATTCAAGACATGGAGGAAGACAAAAGTGTACCTCTAATTTTAGGAAGACCCTTTTTAGGAACTGCAAAGGCTATCATTGATGTTTGCATCGGCAAGCTCACTCTCAGGGTCAATGACGAGGCTATCACTTTTGACATAGGAAACTCTATGCAACATCTGCAACATCACGATGACACATTATACTGTGTTGACATCATCAATTCTATCGTGAGTTGCTATGTGTTTAAATCTTCCATTAACACCCCACTAGAAACACAAATCTTAACTGACACTACCACTGAACCCATTTTAGAAAACGATAATCTCAATACTATCAATAATTATCAGGAACATCAGAAGTAGTATTTAAGATCACCGAACAAATGAAAAATCGAAACCATCAATCGAAGAATCACCAGGCTTAGAGTTAAAAGAACTCCCAAACCATCTCAAATACACTTTTCTAGAAAAAGACTCTCAACTCTCAGTAATTATTTCATCTCACATTTCTAAAGAAGAGAAAGAAGAACTTCTTATGGTTCTCAAAAACCATAAGAAGGCCATTGCATGGAAGATCATGGATATTAAGGTCATTATTCCTTCCTTTTGTACTCACAAAATCCTCATGGAAGAAGAATACAAAACCGTGGTCCAACATCAAAGACGTTTCAATCCCAACATGCAAGATGTGGTTAAGAAGGAAGTAATCAAACTCCTTGATGCCGGATTAATCTACCGAATCTCAGATTCACCTTGGGTGAGTCCTGTTCAAGTAGTACCCAAGAAGGGAGGAATGAAAGTTGTAATGAACGAGAAGGACGAGCTGATACCAAGAAAAGATCATTTTTCACTTCCTTTTATCGATCAAATGCTTGAACGTTTATCAGGAAAAATGTTCTACTGTTTTCTTGATGGATTTTCCGGATACTTTCAAATTCCAATTACTCCTGAAGATCAGTAGAAAACCACCTTTACTGTCCTTATGGCACCTCTGCCTACCGAAGAATGCCATTTGGATTATGTAATGCTCCGACTACCTTCCAGCGTTGCATGGTGGCTATCTTTCATGAAATGATCGAACACTCTATGGAGGGTTTCATGGACGAATTCTTAGTCTTTGGAGATTCCTTTGATCATTGTCTGAAAAACCTAGACAAAATGTTGGCTAGGTGTGACGAAGTGAATTTAGTAGTCAACTGGGAAAAATGCCACTTTATGGTCAAAGAAGGCATTGTTCTCGGTCACAAGATATCCCAAGCAGGACTAGAAGTTGATAGGGAAAAAATCGAAACCATCTCCAAACTTCCACCACTGACTTCAGTCAAAGCCATTAGAAATTTTCTAGGTCACGCAGAATTCTATCGTTGTTTCATAAAAGACTTCACCAAAATTGTTAGACCCATGACCAAACTTCTGGAAAAAAAATGCGCCAATTGTCTTCTCTGAAGAATATGTTGAATCATTCAACATATTAAAAGACAAACTTGTCAATGAACCAATCATGAATACACCCGATTAGACCCTTCCATTCGAGATCATGTACGATGCAAGTGACTTTGCAGTTGGAGTTGTACTCGGACAACGCAAAGAAAAGCATTTTCACCTAATTTACTATGCTAGTAAAACTCTTAATGATGCACAAGAAAATTACACCACAACAGAAAAAGAGTTATTAGCAGTATTTTTGCCTTTGAAAAATTTAGATCCTACCTAGTTGTTTCCAAAACCATAGTTTACACCGATCATGCCGCCATACGATACCTCTTCAACCAGCAAGATGCCAAACCCAGACTTATCCGATGGATTCTATTACTCCAAGAGTTTGACATAGAAGTTAAGGACAAGAAAGGAGCAGATAATGTAGCCGCATACCATCTTTCACGCTTAGAATGCCCAGCTTCAAAAGAATATCACGAGGAAATTATCGATGATAATTTTCCACATGAAGTTCTCATGTATATCCAAGCAGTCATGCATGAGGAGGATGAAAGTCCTTGGTTTGCCGATTTCGCGAACTATCTAGCCTGTAGAATCCTAAGGAAAGGGTTAACACATCAACAGTGGAAGAAATTCTTCTCCGACCTAAAGTTTTATTTCTGGGAAGATCCGTACTTGTTTAGGATAGGTGTCGATTAGGTTGTTCGTAGGTGTGTATCAGGAAAGGAAGCCTTAGATATTCTCAAACAATGCCATGAAGGACCTACTGGTGGACACCACAATGCGGCCACCACAGTCAGGATAGTGTTTGATGCAGGATTTTTCTTGCCCACCACATATAAAGACACCCATGCTTTGATCCAAGCATGCGATGCTTGTCAAAGAGCCAGAAACATCTCAGCCAAAAATGAGATGGCTCAAAAAGGCATTCAAATATGTCAAGTCTTTAATGTGTGGGGGATAGATTTCATGGGCCCATTTCTTAACTCATTGGGGAATAAGTACATCCTTGTAGCAGTCAACTACGTGTCTAAATGGGTAGAAGCACTAGCTCTCCCCTTTAACGATGCTCGAGTAGCTGTATGATTTTTGAAAAGGTTATTCTCATGTTTTGGTACTCCGAAAGTCCTGATTAGCGACAGAGGTACTCACTTCTACAATGTCGTCCAAATTCTTTGCACAATATGGAGTTCACCATAGACTGGCAACACCATATCACCCTCAGACTAGTGGGCAAATAGAGGTTTCAAATAGGGGAATTAAAAGGATCCTTGAAAGAACTATAGGAATGAATCGCAAAAATTGGGCATAAAAATTAGATGATGCTTGTGGGCCCTTAGGACAACCTACAAAACCCCTATAGGAACAACACCTTTCAAACTTGTTTATGGGAAAGCAAGTCATATACCGTAGAATTGAAGCACAAAGCATATAGGGCTCTTAGACTAGTAAATTTTGATCTAACATCCGCCGGAAAAAACCGAGAAGATCAGATTCACGAGCTAGAAGAACTAAGAGCGCTGGACTATGAAAACTCCTAGTCTTACAAAGAAAAAACTAAAAGTTTACACGATGCCCTAAAGGGACACAAAAAGTTTCAAGTTGGTGATCGGTTACTATTATATAACACACGTTTACGTCTTTTCCCAGGAAAATTGAAATATCGTTGGACGAGTCCATACATAGTTGAATCAGTTTTTGACTATGGGATAGTCGAGATTTCAAATTCTGACAGCCACAGGTTCAAAGTTAATGGACATCGATTAAAACCGTACATCGATGGGCCATTCGAAGATGTTTCGGAGGTAGTAATAGTCCGCCAAAACCAATGAACAAACAAGAAGAAGGGTTTGGCCAAGACCCTTGTTAAACTAGGCCTTGTAAATATGTTCCTTACTAAAAAATAGTATCTCAATCACGGGGGCGTGCTCCTTGAAGCACGGTCCCGTGCCACGAAGTGCGCGCCGGAATTTTCGCTGTAAAAATCATAGTCAGACTGGTTTGTAAAAAAATTGTCAGGCTAAAATCACGGAGCCGTGCCTGACAACTGGTTGGCTATAAAAGGCAGCTCTTGCCAATACATTTCTTTCACCAAACCAAACACAAACACTCTCCCCTGAAAATTCAAATGCCTACTGAGATGAACGAAGAAGTTCCCGTTCCTTGTCAACCGAGGAACGAAACCTAACACGTTTCCAAAACCGCGCTTCTCATAAAACTCCAAGAGCTCGTTAAGGAGCTCAACGAAATGAATCTCCTTGCGGAGATGCGTCTCATCCAACTCCCTGAATCGGTGGAGAGCATGCAAATGGAGCTTCGACGCATCAACGAACAACTCCAGTTTTAAGTACTTCGTTTCACGTACTTCCCTCCACCCGGGTTATTCAATGGAGGAGAACCTTTCGGTGGGATCTAGAGACATTAATTTTCATATTTTTATGTGTAATCAAGTGCAATAGGCACAAAGTTTAGGATCATCGGGCTTAACCCGATCAAAATCTATGTTTTAGGAAAACCACTTATTCCGTACTTGTTTCTAGGACCTTTATTTTAATGAAAAGTAATTTTATGATAATCAAACTGTTCAATGAACATAATAAACGTCATTCCAAGAATTCCGGCTCTCGCGTTTTGTTGATTTATCAAAGAAAAATTCCAGTGAAAAAAGCAGGGGGTCGTGCTTCATGAAGCACGGGGCCGTGGTCATCCTAGAATCTTCAGGATGATACGCGCTGACTCCGTAAATTCTCTGAATTAGAAACATTTATTCCCATAGCAGCACGGGGCCGTGCTTCGCCAAGCACGAGGCCGTGCTCGACATTCCAGTCTCTATATAATGCATGCAAAACTCACTATTCCATTCATACGAAACAAAAGTTTACTGAAATGGAAAACAAAAATATGGAATGGAGACCAGTGAGAAAGAGCAAGAATGGTGATTCTTCCTCGCACCTTGAGGAATAAATCATTAGGCTCCAAAGCATCGTAAGAGAACAAGTTGAAAGTAACATCCAAGCCAAAGCTCATATAATTGAGCTGACCAACCAAGTCGAACTACTTCGGTTAGAAAATTTTCACGTTGTTCATAACCACAACAAAAATGTGGATTTCAAGCTCAACTATCTCAACTAAGAGATCACAAAGCTCGACAAAAAGCTTTCTGAACTCTAGGAGGCAAAAAGAGCCCCACCACACATTCAAGACTTATTCGGGAATGGTGGTCGTTAGTAGTTCAGACTTTGTCTTGCTAGGATTTACCCTAGCTAGTTTCATGTTTTAAGTGTTCTGGAATGTTGTTTTAATTTTCTTTTTCTTTGTGATATTTAATGAAGTTAATGAAATCTATTAGGACTTTCTATTTCTATTTTAGCCTTAAACCTCAAAGAAAATCAGTAAAACATGAACCAGCTTAACAAATAAACAACAAACAAAGAAAAACCTAACCGCTACATGCAACACAGTACAATGCTTCAAAAAGCACGGGGCCATACCCCACTCTAAAGTACAGTTACATATTTTCCAATAAAATAACATTTCCTACTCACTTAACCCTAAAACATCTTCCACAACAAAAAACCGACGCCTCTTTGCCTATTACGCAATTCTTTGCTTCAAATCTTCAATTTCCAACCAAAGGTAAGTGAATACATTGTTCAAATTCATCATTCTAGGTCTAAAAAAACCCCATATTATACCAATTAATGAAATCGGGTCTAAACCCTAAAAAAATAGATTGGTCAATTGTTAGATCTAGGATATGTTGTTAGATAGATTTGCACTTAAATTTTGTTGGGAAAACCATTCGGGTTCAGATCTTAGATGATTCATATAACCAATCAAACCTGAATGATATAAAGAACTGGTTGGAATCGCAAGTTAGAGTCTTGATAAGTGTATATTAAGGATTAAAAACACGGGTTGTGATTTGCAAAACACGACATGTGGTCAACCACAGGTCAACATAAGTCAAAATCAGAAACTGGTCAAACTGCCAAACACCCGCAGCATGGGGCCGTGCTTCTAAATGCACGGTACCGTGTTCCGCCTCAGCATGGGGTCGTGCATCTTGAAGCACGGCACCATGGTTTAGCCTCTGTTCCAGGTTTTAAGAAATTTTTGATAAAATTAAACTGATCTTGCTATAAAATTGCAGATGGCTGAATACGGAGAGGATGAGCATGCTTTCTTAATACTCCACGAAGACACAGAAAGAGATGAACATACTCAACAACGAATGGTCTACATTAACAATCACCAACCAGAACCGAATTTCTATGCTTGCAAAGAAACGTTAAGGCAAGTAAACCAATTGGAAAGATACAAAAATTTTGTGAAAGGAACGTGGACACGTGTTTTGAAACAAAAGGGTAAAGCAGTAACCAAACTGACAAGTTTTTAGCCTCATTCTCTTTCAAGACGAGGAATTTATATGTGTGGGACGAAGATGACGTTGAGTTTAGATGTGGGGGGAGAGTGGTACACAACATTGGTCATCCTGCTCGGGAGAGATTTGGGTATTTACACGAGTGATGAAACCGACAGAACCATCTGGTACGACTCCGTGACTACATTTGTAGATGAAGATGCTGACGAGTCGGTAGAGGAAGGTGATACAAGATTACAAGCATGGGAACAACTGAGTTACGGAGATGAAACCTACTGTGCGAGCATCACCAAAAGCACTGCTCTATGCAACCCACTGATAAGATACAATCACCAATTACTGAGCCACACAGTCACCGCATGTGGTCAGAGTGAGGGGGTCGTGAACCTGAGGAATTTGTGGGCTCTTTATTGCATCAAAAATGACATACCTTGCAACATCACTTATCTGTTCTGTCAACTATTCAGAACCAATGTAAATGCAAAGAGCCCAAACACCCCGATCTTTGGTGGTCCGTGGATCTACAAGCTTTACAAAGCTTACCGTGCAAGCACAAAAGGAACCCGAAGCCCAAACCCGATTGCTCTTGACCTTAGTTTTTGTATCAACATGCAAATGGTCCAACAAATTGGTAGAAACCCGGACATATGGAGGTTTCAGGATGCCCTAAACCAGATTTGGGATCCTGAGGACCCGACTGATATGACGATCCAGGACATACACGAGAGGAGAAAAAGATCACCACCCAGACAGATCTGCCGCCACACTTACTCTTAGCATGGCGGCCCATCATCATCAAGAGCCGGCCCCAGCTCGTCGTACCACAACTAGTACTCGTTTGAGGGCCTATACAGACTCATTGACCAGTTCTAGACTCACAATACCGCCTCTTTTGACAGGTTATTAGTACAAATTGCTGACTCCAGCGCACAGCAAGCAGCATAATACGCATAGACGAGGCGAGAGATTGACCGTTTGGTTGAGCACATGGACAGGCAGTGGGCACCGTTTGACCCTGCAAACATGGGTAACTTAAGAGCAGCAGCACTGGTAGGTCTGGTATGGGCATGGGTATGGGTGGTAGTACTTTTATAACATTATTATCATGTTTGTTTAAACAATTTACATTCTGTCGTTTGTTTTGTACTTATTATCGCCATGGGTGCCAAAGATATTTTATTAGGTACTTATTTAGCCCGTGTGGGCAGGGTGTGAATGATTTCATACCCAATTTTTAGTAGTATTATGCTTTGGTTGTTTGCAGTTTTTATTATTTAGGTATACTACAAGAAAACGGACGAAAAACAGGAGACGCTCTGTCAAAATTTCGTTAAACCGTAGGGAAGTTCCTTTCCATATTACCCACCATACTTCATAAGAATCTTATTATGAATCTTTTTACGAATCTTTTCACATTGAGGGCAATGTGAGATTCAAGTGTGGGGAGGGGAATTACTTGACCAAATTGCTTGCTCAACTAATTATAAGATTCTCTAATAAAAAAATTTTTGTAGCAAACAAAGACTATTTTTATAACAAAACCAAAGAAAATCTAAGAAACTTTTTTGAAAATAACCAACTAAAAATCTATTATAACTAAAAAATGAAAAGGTAAAAAGAAGTTTTGTAATATTGAGAATAAATTTATGCAAAATATGGCATTTATACCAAATTACTCCGTTACTGTGAGATAAACCTCATTTCGTATAAATATTTTTTTTGGAAGCTTTGAGTGAGTCATATGTTTCGTGTGATTTAGAACTTGTCCCATTTATTCATTTCAAGAACGCATGAAGAGTTGTATAAAGAAGAAGGTAATATTGTCACCATTCTCCAAATCAAAAAACCCAAAAACCCTATCCAAAAATCTTACCACTTTATCACTCTCAGTAGTAAAATACAGCACTGGTCTTTTACCGGCAGAGCCTAAAGAACTAGAAATGCATTCTTTCGATTTTAATTTTCTTTGTTGCATACATTTCACAAAACCTAGTTTGCCTTCAGAACTTAGGGAGAGAATCTTTCTCTTTAGCAATGAGGTGAGGAAAAAGTGGCGCCAATACGAACAAAGGCCACCATTTTGTGGATTTTCCAAAAGCGCAATGAAAAGAAGAGCAAAAAGATACGAAATATGCTTAGGATGCGGAAACTGGTCCCATGAAGGAAGAGGTAGAAAAAGTCAAACTCAGTCTCAACATGAATATACCGAACTAATGAGGGTGGAGGCTATTAGGCTCAGAGCCGAATGATCCATTTGCGTTGGGAGTTATGTTCAGAGATGGATTGAGGAAGAACTGATTTACATCCTCGACAAAACCGGTCTTGACGATCTGACCTTAAAAGAGTCATTAGGTTTGTGAAAAAAAATATTCGGGAGAAAAGAAGCTAACCATCGAAGACACCTTAAGTTTTTCGACAAATCAGCAGAAGTTGTATTTACCATCCCCATCCTCATTAACCTAAATCCTTGGACCACCACAAAATACCAAATCCCTACTCAACCAAAACCAACCCATATTACTTTCTGATCTATGCAACCCTTCACAAAGTTGGAGATTTGAACTTTTTACAAGCTTATTTATATACATGTTACAACTTGGCTAAGAGTGTTCACATACATATATCACAAGTATGATCAGATATAAAACCGAGTGTGAGTGAACATTGTGAGAACGTGACGTTTTTCATAAACAGAAACTCATAAGAACAAATCACCTTTTTATATATCATTACATATATTCCTATGGTTTAAGGTTGGTTATTTAGTTCCCATTTTCTTGAAACTCATTTTGGAATGTTTAAGCTATGGTCCTAACTTGCTATTTTTAGAGAATATTCATAAATAGCTTGCTTGAGGACAAGCAAGGTTCAAGTGTGGGGATGTTTGATGTACATAAAATTAAACATCTTTTTAGAATCAAATAATCTCTTAAAAATGCAACTTTAATCAAATAATACAGCTCAAAAGGCTACTTATCACATTAAAATGTGATTTAAGGTAATCCCTAGCCTTAAACAAAGAAACAAGCGAAAAGACGAAGAAAAACGAAAGAAAACCCTTAGACGCGCCCATGTGCCCCCTAGAAACGCCCCCACGCTTTTGAACACAAGAAAAGACATAAATCTACAAGAAAAGACAAACACTGGACACAGAAGCACGTGGTCGTGCTTTAGTAACCATTGGGTCGTGGTCACCTTTGAGAAGAAGACAAAAGAAATATAACATATCACCAAAAGCACGGGACCGTGCCTTAGAGAGCACGCCCCCGTGGTGAGTCATCATGTACGATTTGACATAGCATTTAACGCAACTGGACACCTGAACATGGGGCGTGCCTTCAGAAGCACGGGGCCGTGCCTGCCTCTCCAGAATGTCTATAAATAGAGGAGCATGTTGCATTGATCAAGTGTGCTTGAAGAAAATCTCTATACGGGTTTCTCTTATAAAAACACCCATATTGATGATCTTGTGGAGAGTTTGAAGGCTTGGAGGTTACCATAGTTATCCATCATCATCATTAAGAAGGAAGATTCATCCATATTTGGTTAGATTGTTCTAGTTTAATCATGTGTTTGTTACCTTCATCTCTTTTAATGTTCATAACAATGCTCATTATGAGCTAAACTCTATTTACCATCTAGAATCTATGAAGAAACTTTTTTTTTACTTGATTATGTGAAACATGTGGTTTAGTTTGGTAAAGTACATGGTTATTTTGCAATTATCCTTTGATGAAGAAATGTTTTATCACTTCAACTCAATACATCAAGATTGATGACTAAAAATAATTCATGTTCACTCATGTTCTTAGAAACTATAAATGGTAAAAAGAATACATTGATAACTTATTTAAGATATTACATGGATCCTTATGTTGTACTTAGAAATGATGAGATATAAGTTATGAACTATTTCTCTAGTTTTGATAATTTCAAAATAACATTGTTAACACGATTTCTTAGGTTATCATGCTAGTTAAAGAAATCATATGTTAATGGTATGTGTAACTATAACCTAATCAAATCAACCAAGGGGAGGTTGTGTGAGTTAACTACCACCACTCGAAGTTGTTAGGATTGGTATTTGAGAAATCAAAGTCAATCCTAATCGTTCTACTTTACAAAACTACTTGTCTACTTAAATTGACATTCTCATGATAGCATGATATTAAGCATAGGATGGACTTGAAAATACGCCTTCTACTTTCTTTTATGTCATAGAATATATTCACTTATAAATGAGGGACTATTCTATCATATATTATTAGGACAAGTTTATCACATGTTTATTTAATAATCATCAAGGAATAATGGAGTGGATTCTTGATCTTAGATGGTAGATGGTAGCCTTCATATAATTGAATTACTCATTTAGAATTTCTCTTCTTGTCACCTATATATAATATATATAAACTAAAACATAAAAATCCTACGTGTCGCGATGTGGTCGCTCCCCCTTTTTTGGAGTCACCTGATTTACTTGATTTTTAAATGGAGGCTTCTCATGCATTTGACCCGAATTCATGGGTATGGGTCTTCCCAAACCCTTATATTCCTTAACTAGGTTATAACATATCATTAAATTAAAAATTATTCTCATCAAATTATTGATGTAAAAATCCTATAAAATAGGATATACTAAAAATTAAGATCTTACTTATTTTAAAAAAGATATATATATATATATATATTGTTTAAATTAAAAAACCAATTTTATAGTAAAAAAAATAAAGGGGTCTTGGGTCTCATCAAACCATAAGTATATTATTGGCTTGTAGTCGTAGTCTTTTAGCTTATATAGTCGTCGGCCTTCCTACACGCACGCGCCCGCCAGAATGCCTCCTTGGTTCGGTATGAAGCCAAGCCGATACATACGATAGGCGAAGGAAAGACCCCATTTCATAGCGCCTTGGGAACGCAAGTTTGCTCGAGGATTGGAGAGGAGAGGTGGAAGAAAAGGCTCGGGATGAATTTAGGAGTCTTTGTGCGAGCCGTATGCGGTGAGAGTCGCACGTACGGTAACGAGGGGGGTTCGCGTCTATACATGTAGTGTGGTGGTTGGGCCTACCTACCCTATTTGTTCCATGATCTATGGGTCTACTGGAGCTACCCACTTTGATCAATTAGCCAAGATTTTGACCGGATACGAAATCACTGGTGCTCGATCTAGTGGTATTTTTATGGGGATTCTATCTATCGCTGTAGGATCCCTATTCAAGATCACTGCAGTTCCTTTTCGGGCGGCTGTAGGACGGACGGCCGCCTATAGGTGGTAGGGTATAAATATTATTTATAATTAAATTTAAAGTAAAAGAAATAAACGGGTCTTGAGTCTCTTCAAAACCATATAGCTTTTAAACCGGGTTATAACATCTCGTTTATTTGTGAAAAAATTTATCATCAAACCATAAGTATATTATTAACTTTCATATAATAAAAAATATAAATTCAAAAAATAAATAAATATTAGAACAAATAATATAAAACAACCCCCGTAATACGTAGGATAAAAACTAGTATATTATATATATAAGTATTTCTATTTTATAAAAAGTTTGAAAATCAACCCCAAAATGATTAAACCCTCCGACTGAAGTAAGACGAAGATTCATTATTAGAAACATTTGTGTCCATGGATCGATACTTGGCTCTTACCAATACTATTCTACATATGCGATATGTACACTTGCCTATTTTGTGTATTTTTAGTATTAGTAGAAATCAGTTTTATAAATTTAAAACACGATCTTATGCAAAAGTTTTAAACCCCATCTCCTTTATATTTTGAGCACGCGCGGTACACATCAGCGCCACAGTGCGCCCATCGTCCAACGCCCTTCGCCCGAGCCCGTGCGCGTTGGGTGCTTCGCACCCTTTGCTAGGAACACTGGGTGTATGCTAGGCATAAAAGAATATTGCTATGAAATTTTATCTCTTAATAAAGAGCTTCCAAATCTTTCCCACTTTCCACGTGGGATTGATTTTAACTTCCTTATTTATACCATGTGGAAAACTTCCACTTTCTTCCATCTTTTCATGTGGGATGGAATTTCCTTATTCCACATCTTTAACATAAGATGACTTTCTTTATGGATTATTTTATTTCCTTATAGAATGGCTTTATTTTCTTTATTTAAAGTTTCTCATTACTTATTTTTGAGAATAATTTTGACCTTTAACTTTACTAAGTTGTCAAATTTGGATCAAAATTTTGGGGATGTTACATCCTCCCCTCCTTGGAATGCTCGTCCTCGAGATTCGTTGTGAATGATTTCTTGCTTACTACCAGATTCTGTTTTTTCAAGTTTAACTCGAATTGTTTGAATGATTGAAATTCCTGAATTGTTGTTAACTCACATTTTTGAATGATGTATTTACTCAATATTTCAGAATGTCATAAGTATTGTAAATTGCTAAGCACAGTGGCCAGTTGTGTTTAACTATTTACCTTACCTTTTGTATTCTAAACATTTACTGATGTTAACTAGATTGTATCTTGAATTCAGTCTACCGAAAATATTTAATTTATTCATCTCTATGACTTTGAAGATATCCATTCTTGAATCTTGTAATCCTTTACTTTATGATTTTGACGGATTCCTTCCGTTTATCAATTATAGCTTCGAATTTTGAAAGTTCGGATGTTCTTATGTCTTAGTTTAATTCATTCTCTTTATTTCATCTTTCTACAGTAAATAACATAGTTTCTTGTATTTCGAAATCTTTCAAAATTTAACTATCTCTTTTCCTTCGCAAATAAAGATTCTTTTGTAAATACAGTTGATATACGTCTATTTAAACATTTCGAATCCCTTGTAAAGTTGTGTATATTTAATGTTTTGAGTTCGTTTTAGTTCGAGTTTTGTTTATCTTTTATTAATTTAAGTTTTGAATCAAGTATTATATTTTTATTGTGTTTTATATCATTTGATGTCTTGCATGTTAAACTTAATTCTTTCTATCTTTTCATGCGAAGTTTATATCGTTTTGCTCATCATTGGTTACATGATTACTTCACTTACGAGTTTTGATTTATATGCATATAGATGGTGGTTTGAAAGTCAAAGAAAAGAAGGGCTAGAAGGTTCTAAGCGTTACTTGGAGTTCAAGGAAAAAGATTAATCAAGATTTCGCAAGATAAAATAATAAAACAAAAAAATCTCAAAATGACCTCTTGAAAAGCGTCGCGCCGCGCGACCGGGGGAGGACATTCCCGTCGCTGGGCGCCTAGGCCTTCTGGTCAGCCAAAAATTGCTAGCCCAAGCCTGATTTTCGTGATGTAAACATCTTTTTGCAAACCTAGACGAATGGAGACTCAATTTCAGCCGATTTTGAGAGGATTTTCCAAGGTTTTTTAAGGTGTTATGGAACTAGGAATCAAGGAGGGTCATCGAGCTTTCATACAAGTGTTCAAGGGTCGATTAAGACGGGTTCTCTCGTTCTTTATCTTTGTTCTTTATTCTAGTTATTTGTCTTTAATTATGACTATGCTAGGCTACATAGGTTTAATGAACATGTTTGACGCTTGATTCTTGCTTTGGATAATGTTTTGATTATGGTTTTGTTAATTTAATAGTAAAAGACTTGATTTTGTTTTCATGATGCGTATAAGTATTTATTATCTTGATGGATTATTAATTATTGCTTCACATTGATCTTTTATCTTTTGATTGTGTTCTTTAGATTTAGGGTTTATGTTTAATCATTACTTGGTGTTTTGATTTTTGTGATTAAATGGGCCCGTTAGATCATAGAAGCTTATTAATTGTTAATTAGGATTTTAAATGTTTTGCTAAATTCCAAAAGCTGTAAGGTGAGGAGTTGTTCATGTGTCTTGGTCAATTGCATGCTAGTATAGATAGTGACAATATTCTTGCTTATTGTGTTGATTCATGTTCATGATGTCATGTTTAGCTTATCAAGTTATCTATGGTTTAGTGTTTCGTAAGATTGCTTGCCTATGATAATATTAATTAACCCTATTTGATGACTTTGCGGAAATCAATATAACTTATTGCTTAATTATCTAATAATTATCTTTAGGATGTCGTTTGATTCAGTTAAGGGTCCTTTAGGGTTTGTTAGATGAATACGTTTAGAAATCAATTTCCATAATCATGTTATTTGTCCATTGCTTGATGATTGTTGATGCATGGGATTCTTACCTAGGTAGATTCCTTCTCTTATTGGTTTCTATTTTGTGTTCAGTTGCTTGTTTCTCGTTTACTTGCTTATTTGTTTTCTTAGTTTAATATTAGTTTAAAATCCCCCATAAAACATTAATAATAAATAGTCGTGTCGTAAGTCGAGTTTAATTAGATAATTTACGTAATTTATAGAGTCCTATGGCTTCGATATTCTGGACTTACTTAGCTTTAATACAATTGATCGGTTCACTTGCCGGTGGTTTGTTTAGTTGAGTCTTAGGTCTAGTTTTTATTACTAGTTTAATTTAGTTAATATTTAATTGACTGTTTTTAGCACATAAAGTTTTTGGCGCCGTTGTCGGGGACTCTTAGCAATTGCGTTATTAGCTTTAATTGGATTATCTGCTACATCCGTGCTATTTGCTTTATTTTTGTTTGACTCGTAGGAGTCTAATTTAAATTTTAGTTTATCTTTTGTTTATTTTTAAGTATTCGAGTCTACTCACTGGGTCTGTTGCGTTTTTCAGGTTTATGCCACATCTTCGTTCGCAAGGACCACCGCTGGAGAATCTGGATTTTTCCCCGTTGAAGACCGAGGCTACTTCGTCAATAGAAAACAACCGTCAGAACCCGCATCCACGCCAAATTCGTCACCACCCAGTTCACCACCCGAAAGTCCTAGACGTCAAGATCCAATGGCCGACAATAGGACAATTACTGCTCAAGCCTTCGATGGCTTAAACGGAAACCAGTCATGCATCTTCGTTCCCCAGATCGAAAACCCCAACTCGTGGCAAATTCCGTCATACGTCATGAACAACGTCGTTCAAACCAATCAGTTTAATGGGCGTGATGACGAGGATGCACCGGCCACATTAACCGACTTTACCGCGTTCTTAAATCTTTTAATTTACAAGGTGCTACCGAAGATGCTATTTTCTTACATTTGTTTCCGTTTTCACTTGCATGTAAAGCAGCCACTTGGCTTGACACTCAGCCGCCCGGCACGTTCACTACGTGTAACATCCTACTTTCGGTTATATTAATAAAAAAAAGTTCGTTTATTTTATAGCGGGTCGTTATCGGTTTTGTTGAATAGAATACGAGATGGACTTGTGTTGGGTAAATGGATATGGGTTATAGACTTGGGTATGGAGGAATGAAGGAAAGACCATGGGCTTAAGCCCATGATCAAAAATATATATACCCTTAATCCTCCATTTAATTCACTTACACATATCCCTAACACCATCCAAAACACACACTTAAGATTCTCTCTCTAGTTCTCTCTCTCTAAACCGATATAAAGAAGAAAACCGAGAACCGACCCGAGGTAATGATAGTATTATATTGTATGAGCTTAACCCGTTAGATATAGTTGCGAAACAACGAGCCGACACCATTTAACCGTTTAAATCACGAGATCCGGGTGGAATCGAGTATAAACCGAACCTATGATGAGCTTAGGGATCACCCTAGCTCAGATCTGGATCGAACGGGGTGAAAACGGCAAAAAACGAGTTAAAACTCGTTTTTCCGGTGAGTTCACGTTTTTCCGGCGGCTTTCCGGCAATGGCGGCGCCGGAAAAGTTAATACGAGGTTACGGGTGTCAGGGAATGTTCTGACATCCCCTGACCTAACCCTAGTTCGCTAGGGAGTAATTGACGAATTAGAAGCGATTCGCTAGCTGATACGTCTAAGGGAATATAACGAATAGCTTTGATTCGTGTACTAATTCGTTAAGGAAAGACTGATGAACTAGCTTCAGTTCGTTAAGTCCAATTCGTATGTCGACCAGTTCGTTACAAGGCTTAATTCGTTATGAGGATTGGTTCGCTATGAGGGTCCAATTCGCTAAAAAGGCCAATTCGTTATGAAGTAACAAATTAGCCAGTTCGTTATGAAGGACAAAAGTAACGAATGAACACCAATTCGCTAAAGAGCATCTTAAGGAATTAGAACTTTGAAAGAATGACAGAACAGTCCCTGGACTTAGAAAAGAATGATTTAATTACAATTAGGCCCTTGAACTTTTAAGTAGCAAATTAATTAACGATTCAAAATGTTAATGGAAAATGTGTTATGACAGTTAATGGAAATAAAATTTTTCCATTGGACCCCGCAGCTCGACCCCAGCCAGGGGCTCTGCCCCTTGGACCCCGCTAGGGGCTGCCGCCCCTAGAACCCCGCTGCCAAGGGCGCTGCCCCGGACCCCCGTTCGTTGAGGGTAATAACTAAAGTAGAAAGGCGATATGTGTAGTGATAGTTTACTGAAACGTATAATTATTATACAGTTAGTCGTGCACAGCTCAAGAAGGGGATAACCGTAAACGGTGAACGCAACCACATTGAGGTGAGTTTCTAGCCCCACTTTCTTGTTATGTTTTCGGGGCTGTGTGCATTCTCGATGTGATAGTTAATACACTTATCTTAAATGGTAAGTGTATGTCTTGTATGATTTATGTATAATGATTGTTTGACGGTGCGTGAGCGATCTTCGGATATTGCATGTACCGTCAGGTGGTAGTTAAGATATGATTGATAAGTATGATGAAAGATATGATGTATATGTGAATATATGATGTATGCATAATGTATGTATGTTATGATGATGGTACGTGAACGCTCTTCGGAGATTGCACGTATTGTCAAGGAAGGTATGTATGAACAGGTACGGTACAGTTACACGAACAAAGGGACCAGACCCTAATAATATCTGTGATGGTAGGGACCAGACCCTAATAATATCTGTGATAGTAGGGACCAGACCCTAATAATATCTGTGATAGTAGGGACCAGACCATAATAATATCTGTGATGTTAGGGACCAGACCCTTATAATATCTGTGAGGTTATAGGGCGAAAGGCTCTTTAAAACGTATGATTATGTATGTAAAGAAAGTATGAGGGTAAGAATGAAAGTATATACACTTATGTGTGTATGAAAGAAAGTTAAGAGGTTAAGTATGAAATGTAAGAAGGTATTGTATGATTATGTGATTAACTAGAACTCACTCAGCGTAGCTGACTTTTAGTATGCACGCAGGTGAGTAGGATGAGGCATGTAGCTTGAGGAGGATACATGGCAGAGTTGGACGAAGCTGGCATCTGAAGATTTTGCTATGATGTTTTATTTAAAAGATTATGTTTTGTCTTTAAATAACTATGAATGCTCGATAAGACAAGAATTATGGTTATGGAATGTAATGGTTTGGATGTTTTTAATGTTCCGCGAATTTTTTAATTAACTCTGATATTTAGAACTGTATTTATGAGTAAATCCAACACGAAAGTAGGGCTACCGGTAACGGGGCCTTACACTACCTGGGAAGCACTACGTTCGGAATTTATCAAGAGATACTTCCCACTTGCTAAAGCGGCTATTCTTCGCGATCAGATTCACTCGTTTCACATGGAGCCGAGGGAGCAATATTGTCATGCTTGGGAGTGTTTTCAGAGCTTGCTGTTTCGATGCTCACATAATGGTCTCACACCATGGGCTCTCTTGGAGAAATTTTACAATGGGTTGAACTACGAAACCCAAGTTCGGTTCGACATGGCCGCGGGAAGAAGTCTACTGGCTAGGAAGAATGTCGCCGAATGTAACGAGATGTTTGAGAGCTTCACTCAATCGGACCTTGCCAAAGTGCCACATCGCGGGAATTCCACTCCCGTTAGAAGTACATCCACATCCGCTCGAGGTGTATACCAGGTTAATCTGGATACTAGTGTGGCAGCTGCTTTGGAATCACTAACTCGAGAGGTTAAGGAGCTGAAGGCCAGGGTGGACAGGTGTGTGTTCTGTAGGGGTGGACATGGTACGTTGGAGTGCCCGGTGATGAATCAACAGGTGATTTTGTCGCTGGTCAGAATAGGTTTCCCAATAATTACAACAACAATAATCAGAGTTGGAATACCTAAAAAACCCGAATCAGAATAATTCCAACTGGCGTCCGTCAGGTGCGCCACCCGGATTTCAAAATTCTTATGCTCCAACACAAGGTCAGTATTTTAATAATAATAACACCGATGGTACTAATGTTCAAAATAATGTGCAGGATTCGAACGGTTGAATGGGACGTTTGGAAGAGATGATGAAGCAAATCCTGGAGAGAGACCAAGCTACACAGAAGAAGTTTTCCTAGCACGGCCTACTTTTTAGGAATCAACAATCTGCTATTCTTGATATTCAAAGGACTGTTGGTGATATTGCTCGTCGTTTGGAAGAAAGGCTTCCAGGTCAGTTTTCGGGTATTCCTCAAACTAATCCGGCTGCTCAATTGAAAGCCATCTCCACTCGTAGTGGTAGGTTTTTAGTCCGGAGGTAGTTAGTAAAGAAATTGGGGAAAATGGGGCGATGAATTTGTAGATGCGGAAATAGAGGTAGAGGCTCCGGGTAAATAACAAGTTACAACACCGATTATTGAGCCACTAGTTAAGAAGAAGCCGGTTGGAGTCCGACCACCACCACACATCATTAACCCTGCCTATGTCCCATATCCCGCTCGTCTAAAACATCAACAGTATACGAAGGATTACGGGCATTTTCTTAATATTTTTAGCCAATTAAATGTCAACCTCCCGTTCGTCGAAGTCCTCCAACATATGCCGAAGTACTCCAAGTTCTTGAACGATCTTCTTAAAAGAAAGGATAAGTTGGAGGAGTTGTCGACTGTACCGCTGAATGGAGAGTGTTCTGCGGTGGTTCTGAATAAAGTGCCAGAAAAATTAACCGACCCCGGCGTTTTTACCATTCCATGTCTTTTCGGAAGTGATACGACGTGTCAAGCATTGGCCGATCTTGGAGCTAGTATAAACCTCATGCCGTATTCTTTATATGAAAATTTGGGCCTAGGAGAGCTCACTCCTACTCGTATGAAGTTGTCTTTAGCCGATTGTTCTATTAAGTATCCGAGGGGTGTCATGGAGAATTTGCTTGTTAAGGTAGACAATTTGGTTTTCCCCGCTGATTTTGTTGTTTTAGATATGGAGGCCGACGAAAGAGTTCCTATCATTTTGGGTCGTCCATTCTTACGTACCGCCAGGGCAGTCATTGATGTGTTTGAAGGCAAGATAACTCTTAGAGCCGGTGATGATAGTGCCACTTATTTGGCGAAGTCCATGAGACATCCGAGTGGTCAAGACGGTCTCATTGATCCATGTCACCCAGTTTACTTTATTGAATCATTTATCTCGGGCATGGATCCACTTATTGACGATTCCCGTTCGGTAAGTTTTAGTGTGAAAAAGGGGCGAGAGGTTTCTTGTTCTCGAGAAATGGTAAAGTGTGTTTGAGAAAGAGGTGGTGGAAAGCGTAAGTTTGAAAAGGTTCATGGAGTTAAAAAGAAGAAGACCAAGATTGACGAATGGTTGGAGCGTGATTTGGAATCTTTGAGGGCATTGGAGTTCTACCGAGGTGGAGGAAGCTCCACTCGGTCCGCCATGTGATTCGTATAACATGGGTTCTTGAGTGAAAACTCAATTGTAGAGTTTGTTTATTTTATTTTTATTTCTATTTTCTTTTTCTTTGAGTCTCTAACGTAGTTTTTGTAGTTCAACTTTGTTTTGTGTTTTTTGAGTTTTTCTAGATTGAAGATTGAGTGAGCTAGAGAGAAGATCCCCGAGGTTGAGTGTAATGAAACGAACAAGTGTGTGGATGGAGTTTCATTGGAGCAGTATACTTTATGTTTATTTATCTGCTCCTGATTATTTTATTCTATATATTTATTGTTGAAACCTTTAATTGCATAATATCTATCAGTTTGATAAGATACATTTTTAGATATGTTTGTTTTGTTTAGCCATTTACGTTCGTGAGAGAAGAAGTTACCATTTGCTGAGCACGTTCGTAGTTGGAGGGCATTCATGGAAGAAGACCTTAACATCATATTTCATGCTCATATTACCAGCTAAATCTTTTCCTTTATTTAGCTTGTTAACTTCTTATTTTACTTTTGTTTTTAATTTTTATGTTTTTAGTTTTTTTTTGTAGTCCGACTTTATTTTAAATTTTATTTTTATTTTAAGTCGTCCTTATCCTTGCATTGAGGACAATGCAAAATTTAAGTGTGGGGATAGGATAGGTGAGTCGTAGTTTAAATTGGGTTTTTGTTTGAAAAATAAAATATATAAAAAAAATTGAAAATATGCTTTAAAAATGTCCCTTGAATCTAGTTTTTTGCGTTAAAGTGGGAGATGATGATATTTGTCGGAAATTGGTATTTCAAACTACTAAAAATATGAGATAAATAAAACAAAACGCACTTAACTTGGGATGTATCGTTAGGCTCAGCCTTGAAAATGAAAGGGCAAATTTGATAAAATGGGTCGGAAATCTCTTGTGGGTAAAGCGTTTTGTCCGTAGAAAATAAGTAATGAAAGGTCAGCCATACTCGAGACTCATTCTTGGTATGAAAAGTGGAAATATTATAAAGTTTGTAAAAGTTTGAAAATTTGAATACGTTATCATATGATGCTTGGGTAGGTTTAACGTTAGAGTATGCCGTGTAGCCTGTGATATAAATCTTAAACTGTTAGTTTTAGTGTTTTACACATCATTGACGTATGGTTTTATAATCTTAAATCTTGTATTGATGGGATGCCCTGGGTCCGGAGACCATGGGTCTGTATGCCGACTATTCAGCTTGGTATTCACAAAAAAGAGCAAACCCGTAGTTTTCTGCCACATATGTCTTTAAACATGATCACAAAAAGTACAAAAGTACAAATGCATTACAGACTTGATCACACACGCTGTTAGCCATGTGGGGCCCCTTTCTCGCGTCTCATTACCATTAAGAAACGGACCACAAGGGACACGCCACATGTAAGCCCTATAGATGAAATTTTGAATACTCACCTATAGTAATGGTTCGGTGTATTGCTTGATAACGGGGGTATGTCATGTTGTGGGGAACACTAGCTATTAATTAATTGAACCTTAATCGTATCTAATGGCTGCTTGGTAGACTTTGATGCTTAAATTTAGATGGATAAACAATACCCTTGATCATCTTAACTATTCATAAAAAAATAGAGCAACAAAACTTTTAAATCTGCTAATTTTAAGGTTTAAGTCAAGTTAGGGTGATCTGATCCAGTAAAAGCTGAAAATAAGCGGGTCTTAATTGTGTAAACCACTGAGTACTATTATTGTCGGATCTTATTTGTCCCGGTAAAGATTAAGGCATGGGTTTAAGTGGACAGCAATAACGGTGATCGCAGTTTTTGCGTTTTTCTGAGCTTTAAAAATTAACCTATATGTTTGGTAGACTTTAATTTTCCGATTCTGATCCAACTGCATTAGACTTTTTCAAGGACGAAAAAAGAGTAAGTGTGGGGATATGTTATATACGTCTATTTATACATCTCGAATCCCTTGTAAAGTTGTGTATATTTAATGTTTTGAGTTTGTTTTAGTTCGAGTTTTGTTTATCTTTTATTAATTTAAGTTTTGAGTCAAGTATTATATGTTTATTGTGTTTTATATCGTTTGGTGTTTTGCATGTTAACTTAATTCTTTCTATCTTTTCATGCAAAGTTTATGCTCGTTTTGCTCATCATTGGTTACATGATTACTTCACTTAGATTTATATGCATATAGATGGTGGTTTTAAATTCAAGGAAAAGAAGGGCTAGAAGGTTCTAAGCGTTACTTGGAGTTCGAGGAAGAAGATTAATCAAGATTTTGCAAGATAAAATAATAAAACAAAAAAAATCTCAAAATTCCCTCCTGAAAAGCTCCGCGCCGCGCGACCGGGGGAGGCCATTCCCGTCGCGGGCCGCCTAGGCCTTCTGGTCAACCAAAAATTGCAAGCCCAAGCCCGATTTTCGTTATATAAATATCTTTTTGCAAACCTAGACAAATGGAGACTCAATTGCAGCCGATTTTTAGAGGGTTTTCCAAGGTTTTCAAGGTGTTTTGGAGCTAGGAATCAAGGAGGGTCATCTAGCTTTCATACAAGTGTTCAAGGGTCGATTAAGACGGGTTCTCTCGTTCTTTATCTTTGTTCTTTATTCTAGTTGTTTGTCTTTAATTATGACTATGCAAGGCTCGACTTCATGTCTACCTAGGTTTGATGAACATGTTTGACGCTTGATTCTTGCTTTGGATAATGTTTTGATTATGGTTTTGTTAATTTAATAGTTAAAGACTTGGTTTTGTTTTCATGATGCGTATTAGTATTTATTATCTTGATTGATTATTAATTATTGCTTCACATAGATCTTTTATATTTTGATTGTGTTCTTTAGATTTATGGTTTATGTTTAATAATTACTTGGATTTTTGATTTTTGTGATTAAATGGGCCCGTTTGATTATAGAAGCTTATTAATTGTTAATTAGGATTTTAAATGTTTTGCTAAATTCCAAAAGCTGTAAGGTGAGGAGTTGTTCATGTGTCTTGGTCAATTGCATGCTAGTATAGATAGTGACAATATTCTTGCTTGTTTTGTTGATCCATGTTCATGATGTCATGTTTAGCTTATCAAGTTATCTAGGATTTAGTGTTTCGTAAGATTGCTTGCCTATGATACTATTAATTAACCCTATTTGATGACTTTGCGGAAATCAATATAACTGATTGCTTAATAATCTAATAATTATCTTTAGGATGTCGTTTGATTCGGTCAAGGGTCCTTTAGGGTTTGTTAGATGAATACGTTTAGAAATCAGTTTCCATAATCATGTTAGTTGTCCATTGTTTGATGATTGTTGATGCATGGAAGTCTTACCTAGGTAGATTCCTTCTCATATTGGTTTCGATTTTGTGTTTAGTTGCTTGTTTCCCGTTTACTTGCTTATTTGTTTTCTTAGTTTAATATTAGTTTAATATTAGATTAAAATCCCCCATAAAACATTAATAATAAATAGTCGTGTCGTAAGTCGAGTCTAATTAGCTAATTTACGTAATTTATAGAGTCCTGTGGGGTCGATATTCCGGACTTACTTAGCTTTAATACAATTGATCGGTTCACTTGCCGGTGGTTTGTTTAGTTGAGTCTTAGGTCTAGTTTTTATTACTTTTTTAATTTTGTTAATATTTAATTGATTGTTTTTAGCACATCAACAGTATCTGTATGCTAATATCTTTCTTTATTTACATTAGGGATTTGAATACCCTTTTTCTATTACAAAACTTCTCGTTTAAATACGAGTTTACAAACGGATACAAGAGTTTACTATCTATTTCGTATTCTTTTGTTTGCTTTTATACTTGGTTGTCAGATGCTCCTTGTGTTCCCTCCTTCTTATTATAGCTGATATTTTTTTTATTGCTTATTGTGTTTTTGTACATTCACTTCTAAAATGTCCTTTTTCTCCACATTTGAGGCATGCAACTGCTTTCCTTCAACAGTCCTCTTCAGAATGACCAATTTTCTTACATAAGGTACATGTGACTGTTGTATTGTTCTTGTTTTGTTTTCGACATTTTTCAAGATGCCGTTTACCACAGTTCTGACATATTGGTATTTTGTATTTAAATGTTTTCTCTTTGTTGATCTTCTTCATTTGTTTAACCGATGCTCTTTCTTTCCTTCTCACATTATTTTTCTCTTTAACCTCCATATTTCTTTCCATACTATTGAGCAAATATTTAGCTAATTCCATGGACGAGGAGGTTGTTTGTGGCATATGGGTTCTTACTGTATCCCATATCTCTTTGGGTAACCCAGATATGTATTGAATAACTTTGTTTTATTCTGAGTTATCTAGACGTGGAGTTGATTGGAAATATTCAAGGAATCTAATATTGTATACGGTGAGATTTGTGCCATCCATCGTGTGGTTTAGAAACTTAGTTTGATTATGATTAATTTATGGTATGGGGAAAATCTGTTGTAGCACAAGTTCTTTGAATGCTTCCCATTTCATTTGATACAAGGTTTCTCTGCCCTTTCTCATGATTAGAGTGTACTACCATTCTAGAGCTTCACCTTTGAATATCATAGATGCGTACTGAATCTTTTGAATCTTAGTACATTGACTAATGATAACGATGGATTCGATTTCCTTAAGCCATTGAAAATTTGGTATAACACCTTGGTTTCCATAAAATTCTTTTGGTTCATAGGTTTTGAAGTCTTTAAAACTACAACCTTGCGTTACTAAATGGTTCTTGGAGTTCTTTCTATTCGTGTTGGAACTATGAAGGTTTTTATCCTGATGAAAAGAATTTCGGCATGGATGAGTTCTAACAATCTTATTTGAATGTTTAATTTTATATATCTCTCATTTCATTGTATTGATAAGAGGAGTCATTGCGTCATAAATCATCTCTTGCATTTTGACTAAATATTGTTAATGAATCTCACGTTTAGGTTCTATCATGTTTTTGTTGCTTCTTTGATTGGAAACTTCAACATTATTTGTTTGATTGTTTAGGTTCGTCATTCTATAAATGGAATTGCATCAGTATGAAAGAAGCTTATATACTGATGATATACTGCATGATAAGGGAACTTAACACTACAAGTACAAGAAATCTGTGAAATGTTCAATAATTATGTCGTATTCTTGAAGGAATTTCTTTCTCACTTTTCTCGGACCTAAACTAGATTTTCTTTGAGGTTACACGTCTTGTGTTGGGCATAATCCATATGTTTTGTCTCTTGTATAAAATGATACATCCATATATCTTATAATTACCATAGCATTCTTCAGATTTCTAGATGATGTTTGATAAGGTTCTATAGAGATATAATTACTTTGTCCTTTTATTGTATGCTCTTGAAATGACTAGTACATACCTTGTGTACATACAAATCATGAGAATTTCTCTAATTTGCTTTCTAGGTTTATTTATGTCTCTTTTGGTAAATATTTCTTTCGCATTGACTTGAAGTTACTTATCCTTTGGATTTTGTCCACTTGGACTTTTCCTTAAGCTGGTATTCTCTTTCTTCCAGACCTGATGGGAGAATTATTCCAAGAATTTATATTTTATATTCTTTGACATTGTTTAAAGATAATTTTAGTATTTTGAAGAAAATAAAACATATCTTTTATTTATGTTGTAGTAGCAAGAATGTACAAAACTACTATTCCTATACTGATTTCAACTGTTAAGATCTTATTGTCTACTTTTTAAAGCAATTGATCAATTTCTTGATCTTGTTTTCCTTCTTGTTATTTTTGCTTATCCTCTTCTTTTTGTCTTTCCTCGTTTTTCATTTCTTTCTTAAGCATTGCTCTTGCTAATTTGGTGACACTGATTTCGTAATAAATGAATTATCTTCAATGTCATACATTCTTTCTAAGGAATTCGGATCCGTATTCAAGCATTTTCCCTGAGTGTGAGCAAAGTAAGTATTTTATAATGCTTGATAGTTTAAATATTGTTGTTCATGATAATTGTCTTCTGAATTAGTCATTACTCCTTTTCCTTTTGACAACATTGGTTTCTTTGATCTACTTGATTCTGGTCCTTGCATTTTCTAATTTGCACTTATCGAAACTGGTGGAGTCTTAGTGCCGAATGATTCTGAATTTTTTTCCTTGGTCATTTGATATGAGTCTTCATTACGGGACACAGGAATTGGGAGTAGAGATGTTCCTTATAGAGTATAAATATGTTTTGACTGTTTGTAAAGGTTAACATATTCACGTGCACCGTCGATGTGCGTTTGAAACCTTGACTGTGAATGATTGATTGATTGATTGATGATTAACCTGTAATAAAATAGGTTTATATAAATACTTGGATCGTCTCTTGATCCGGCTACAGATCTTTAGTCTGGTTTTGATAGCTTTAAACCTTGATTGATCATTTGTTTGAATAAATTATTTAGACCTGTAGTATTTTTGTTTATTTACCAATTATATGTTGAGTTTCTTCTTTATGAAGAAACATCTATAATTTGTTTCTTCTTCAAGAAGAAACATTCATTGACTGCTATCTTTGTATTTATGTAAAATTTTATGTTTCTTAATCATGAAGAAACAATATTTTAACTATATTCCATGTATATAAAATGCTATGTTTCTTAGTCGTGAAGAAACTATATTTTAACAATATCCTCATAAATGAAACATTCTGTGTTTCTTAATTGTAAAGAAATATTACAATATTCCTTGGTATGTTTAAAACTTATGTAAACATAATTATGATCAAGGATTGGGCTATACTCCTGACTATGGTCTAAGTCAAATAATAAAATAATGACTTAGGCAGAACCCCTACCTTACACGGGTATTCTGAGCTTATATGTCTAAGCTTGTACGAGCAGTTTTTCTACTCTACGCCGCGTACTAGATCGTCAGAATTTCGGGGCTTAGCACAAACTTAAAGGTTGGCACGCAAAACGAGGTGCGTCAGTAGTTGGGACTTGTTGCACGTACTTTGAGGCGAGTCGGCTTACGAAAATATAAATTTTCAGGCCGGGGCAAGAAAACCGAGGTAGAGAGAGAAAATATTCTAGAGAGAGAAAGTTTGGTGTGAGAAATGAATAAGCCGTGAGCCCCTCCTTTTATAGCTGATTTTGGGTCCCATCACGATACACGATAGACCCTCATCCTTAGTCGTCGCGTATCGCGACGCCGTATATTTTATGTTGCCATGCCACGTGCTGACACGTGTGTGCGGAGTCATCATGGTGCATCGCGTATCGCGATGACCCTTGTTCTGGGCTCATCGCGTAGCGCGATGGCTTCCAGAATCCAATTTTTTAAATTTTGATCCCTTGTCTTAGGTAATTTGTCACATCTTGGTCCTATTTTCATGTTCCAACGCCATTCGCCCGAGCCCGTGTGCGTGCGCCATTAAAGCGCCACATTGCACTCATCTCCTTTCGTTCGAGCTCGTGCGCGTGCGCGTCGGGTGCTTCGCACCCTCTGCTAGGACCATTGGGTGCATGCTAGGCATTAAAGAATATTACTATGAAATTTTATCTTTTTATAAATACATTCCCACTTTCCATGTGGGATGGATTTTTACTTCCTTATTTATACCCATGTGGAATGATTCCACTTTCTTCCATCTTTCCATGTGGGATGGAATTTCCTTATTCCACATCCTTAACATGAGATGACTTTCTTTACGAATTATTTTATTTCCTTATAAAATGATTTTTTCTTTATTTAAATTTTCTCGTTACTTATTTTTTAGAATAATTTTGATCATTCAACTTTACTAAGTTGTCAAATTTGGATCGAAATTTTGGAGATGTTACAATTGTCCAGGTTGATCACAGCTTCTCCCATTGATTCATTGTAATACCACAATAAAAAGTATTTTATGAAAATCCTGCTCCATTGGATACAACGGTATTGTAACAACTCGGTCTTTTCAAAACTTATAAACCCAACCCGTTTCGGTGTTTGAGTCATTTATAAAAATATCGCGTTTAGCAATTTAAATTGATTATTTTATTAGTAGTTAGTTGTTTCTTTTAATTTATCTCAAATTGTTTCCAACTTCGAACTCTGAGAACCAAACTGTAAATATGATATAACCCATCTACTTGTCTGGATAGTTTGTTTACCCATATCCTTAACTAAACGGGTTTTCTTGTACCGAATCAAACAATCATCAATTTAAGCTAACAAAATCTGTTTGTAATCAAGTTTTGATCTAGGAAATCATTCATATATACCGAACGCGGCTTAACCGACACCCTAAACAAGTTAATAATATCAAACTGATCCGATTTACCATTTTTATTGAAACCAACACTCGTCATAACGTGTTGATCTTGAAATCATTAATGATTTTTCAATTAAACCCACAGATACAATCCTTATATAATCGCCGACAATAACCCTATAGTTAGTTAGATTATTATAGTCATTAAGTTTCTCGTTCATCAGCTGTCACACCCCGGTCGTAATGGCGGAAAACCGAGGCGTGGCGACTAGGTCGTGATTGATTGAGCACAATAGTATAAAAGTCTAAATGCATAAACATAACCAAACTGTCAAATATTACATCATCCAGGTAACATGAAACAAATTGTTTTAATACAAAATATCAAGTTTCCAAACAACTCCTAGCCTAGCCTTCATCTCTCTAAGGCCTCTATCAGCTATTAGCTACTTCCTGCTTCATTTCCTGAAAACATGTAATAAAACGTCAACTACAAAAAGTAGATGAGTGAATTCATAGGTTAACTAATACTGTAGTGATAAGCCCTACACAAGCATACTAGGCTAAGTTGTAGGGGTTTATATATAGGGTGTACCATCGGCTAACCCACCACTCCTACAACTTATCCTACTATGCTTGGTATGCTTATCATCTCAACTGAATCTGCAAGAGTTTCGTATAAAGATTCCAATTATTGTTTCCATGCATGCAGGAGGAACGGTATCAAGGATATATGTATAAGATACCCAAGAATCATATGTAACCATGCCATGATGAAAAATGATAATGATGCATAATGATCACACAAGACCTGACATCGACCCCACACAAGACCACACTATGCTACTTGATTTCCTTGATGGTAACCCAAATCGATCACTTTGGGTACCATGAGAGAAATCTAAAGCGTACTTTAGTATCTCTTGGATTCCTAATCGATCACTTAGGAGATCCTTCGGATCCTTAATCGAACACTTAAGAGATCCTTCGGATTCTTAATCGAACACTTAAGAACCCCATAGGTCACGTGTATTCTAAATCGATCACTTTAGAATCCCACATCTAGTGACGGCCTGTCTACCAATCGACCACTTGGAGATCAAACCTATGCACTATTGTGACCTATATTGCCACTGTTCACACGATCACAAGACTGACCAATGAATAATGTGTTTTCATGATAAAGTATAACGGGTACATGACTTTGATTTCCAAACGTCCAATGTTCCCTAAACGCTGAGTGATTCCCATATTTACTCCTGAATATTTGATTATGCATACACAACTTCCGAGAAAGTTAAGGTACGCGTAACCTGCCATGATTACTTGTTTTCCCAATGTTCATTGTTTGCAAAAGATTTGTCAAGTGTTTATGATAAGTAATGTTTGAATAAATGTGTTTTGTCAAAACGTGTACATTTACCATGTTTTCACCCCCAATGATTTGAAAGGCTTTAAAAGAAAAATGGGGGCTATGAACTCACCTTGTTGACTAGGTGTGGTTGCTAGGGCGGTCGGGTGCTGTCAAACGTCGATCCTCTAAGTCTAGACAAGGACATAATAAGTTAACAACGCAGTTTAAGTCTAAGAGTGTAAGCCTTACACGATCTCGAGCAAAAACTAGGTTTTAAAGACGAAACAGCTTGGTTCTGACCTGATTCGATCGAATAGGAACACATTCGATCGAATCGAAACACATTCGATCGAATAGACACACATTCGATCGAATAGAAACACATTCGATCGAATAGACACTCATTCGATCGAATAGACAGACGTTCGATCGAATACGAAGCTCATTCGGTCGAATGAGTTGGAGACCATTCGGTTGCTTTCCTATTCGGTCGACTGGACTGGTTCGATCGACACATTCGATCGAATGAACTGATTCGATCGACTGGTTCGATCGACTGGACTGATTCGATCGACTGGTTCGATCGAATGAGTCTGATTCGACTCCTTCAAGCTGGGCGACGGAGATACCCACGGGTTTTCCAGATTTTCCAGATTTTTGACCCAAAATCGAAGTTTTTGACATGGAAATGCTCGGGATTGAAAGGGGTATCGATTCCTAGTACTTTTAAACACAAAAGCTTGCATTTTGACACCAAAAATGACGGTTTTTGACCAAGAACACACTTGACACAAAAGTCGGAGTTTTTGCTCGATTCGGGGCGGGTTTTGGTTGTAAAAACGTATGATTTTCAAGAAGATCTTACCGACAACAACGATAAACAGATTGGTGGACTCGAATCTTAGATTGGATGACTTTCTCTCACTACTCTCTCTCTAGAAGTGGGAGTGTTTGGGTGGGAAGTGTTGGTGGAAATGAAAGAGATGGTGTAAGAATACTTGATTTTCCGCTTAAATACTCGGGTGACTCGGGTTCGGGTTTAGGCTACCGACGGGTCAAGACTAGTCGAGTTCATAAGTTTTTAAACAAACTAAAACTTTTTCAGCAAAACTTTTATAAACCATTTTCCGAATAATTATTTAAAATCTTTTTTTTTTTTTTTTTTTTTTAAATAAGAACATTTTATTTTTCAAAAGCATAAAAATTAATATTTTCCAGGCGTAAATGTCGTTTTATAAAATAAACATTTCAAATGATAAAAGCAGATTTCTCCAATGATATGGGTTCCGAACTTATCGTCCAGAACCCCAAAGTGTATAGTTTCCGATGATTCCTTGATTTTTGTCTACCAGTCAAATTCCAGGGCGTTACATCCTCCCCAACTTAGGGGAATTTCGTCCCGAAATTTAGCTTTTTAGTATACTTGATGCATCGATGATTAAGATTACATGATCCCATGATGACCACTATGCGCCACCACTTCTAATATTCGTCTCAGGCACCACCCAAATCAAGCCGAAGGGGCTTATATATAGGGTGTACCAGCGGCTAACCCACCACTCCTTCAACCTTACTTGGGTGTTTCCTTCGACTCCTATTAGATCAATGACACACAGGACGACACACTATTTTCCACTACAAGGCATCATCCTCAAGCTTTACATCAGACATATTCATTTCGGATTGAAGGGGTTTATATATAGGGTGTACCAGCGGCTAACCCACCACTCCTTCAATCTTCCGCGAATATTACCCTCGGTAATTCTTGAATTCAATGTCTCACAGCTGCCACGCTAACTATAAGTCCCTAATTCCAGGTTTCGCTTCAGACATATTCAACTCGTGCCGAAGAGGTTTATATATAGGGTGTACCAGCGGCTAACCCACCACTTCTTCAACCTTTGTCGAATATTTCTCTACACGAACCTTGAGTTCACGACTTCTAGTTACACAATAGCATATTGCTTATACACGTATACACCTGTGACCTTGATGTAATTATATTCCGGACTATAATTACGAGCTCACCTTGTATCAATGTATAAGCTCTATTGTGTGCGGCTAGAAAATTTGACACGACACCACACACATACACACAACCATGCTCCATGAATGCAAGAATGAATGACAAATTTTTGGCTTAAATAATGTATAAATTTCCCCAAAATTCATATGATTGAGTAGATATGACTTGTGCTCCCAGCATGAGCCCTGAGTAGCCAAATTTGTGGATGCAAATAAAAGAATACTTATAAGCATAATAAGGCAACACGATATTCATTGAATAACACAATTATTTGATACATGCTGCAAATGTTATATTGACTTCTAGACAATAGATTACAAGAATAGAGACTAAGAGAACAGATGAGGGTATTTCTCCTTCATTTGATCTTCGCGTTCCCATGTAAACTCGGGTCCGCGTTTGTTATTCCATCGAACATTCACAAGCGGTATGCGGCTACGCTTGGTCTTCTTGACCTCGCGATCCAAGATTTCGACGGGTTCTTCAACAAAAAGCAGATTGTCGTTAATTCGAACCTCGTCGACGGGAATGAGAAGGGCCTCGTCAACAAGACACTTCTTTAACTGCGAAACATGAAAAACATTGTGAACTCTACCGAGTTCCGGCGGCAGCTCAAGACGATAGGCAACTGGTCCGATCCTTTCAAGGATTTTGAATGGTCCAACATACCTAGGAGCGAACTTTCCCTTCTTCCCGAAACGGACTACGCCCTTCCAGGGGGAAACTTTCAGCAGAACACGGTCACCAACTTGAAACTCGAGTGGCTTGCGTCGTTTGTCTGCGTAGTACTTATGCCGACAACGGGCGTCTTTGAGTCGCTGTTGAATGATAGCGATTTGATCGGTTGTTTCCTGTATTAGTTCCGGGCCGATGATCTGTGAATCCCCGGTCTCGGACCAACACAAGGGTGAGCGACACTTGCGACCGTAAAGAGCTTCAAACGGCGCGCATTTAATAGAAGAGTGGTAACTATTGTTGTAAGAAAATTCTGCCAGCGGCAGATGAGCTTCCCAACTATTACCGAATTCAAGGATACAAGCTCTCAACATGTCCTCTAGGGTTTGTATGGTCCTCTCGCTCTGCCCATCAGTTTCTGGATGATAGGAAGAGCTAAGCTTCACACTTGTCCCAAAGGCCTTTTGCAAAGATTTCCAGAACCTGGAAGAAAAACTGCTGTCGCGATCAGACGTAATGCCCTTAGGCACACCATGACGGGAAACGATCTCACGAATGTATATCCGCGCCAACTTTTCCGTAGTGTAGTCCTCACGAACCGGGATAAAGTGAGCGGATTTAGTTAGAATGTCCACAATAACCCAAATTGAGTCATGACCGCTAGGCGTCCGCGGTAGCTTGGTGATGAAATCCATAGCTAACTCTTCCCACTTCCACTGAGGAATAATAGGTTGCTGAAGCAGCCCAGACGGCCTTCGATGCTCTGTCTTGACTCGCGAACAAGTCAAACATCTCATCACGTATAAAGCGATGTCTTTCTTCATCCCGGGCCACCAATAATGAGGTTTAAGATCTTGATACATTTTGCTGCTGCCGGGATGAATCGAGTATCTGGACTTGTGGGCTTCACTTAGAATAAGCGTTCGAAGAGGCTCAGAGTTTGGGATCCATGCTCGATCAAGAAAATAGAGGATGCCGTCCAACTTGGTTTCGAATTTCTGTTCGGCTCCACACGACAAAACGCCCTTGAGATCTCCATTCACAAGCGCCTGATTCTGAGCTTCGCGAATTAAGGAGGGAAGATTGGATTGAATTCGAATAGAGTGCAGCTGGGTCCTTTCTTTACGACTCAATGCGTCAGCCACCACATTAGCCTTTCCCGGGTGGTAGCGGATTTCACAATCGTAATCGCTGAGAAGTTCGACCCAGCGTCGCTGCCTCATGTTCAACTCTTTCTGATGGAGGATGTGCTGTAAGCTCTTGTGGTCGGTATAGATGACACACTTCGTGCCGTACAGGTAGTGTCTCCAGATTTTTAAGGCAAACACCACAGCACCCAACTCGAGGTCATGCGTGGCGTAGTTCTTTTCGTGCACCTTGAGTTGTCGAGAAGCGTAAGCGATGACCTTCCCTCGTTGCATTAAAACGCAACCGAGGCCTTGATTTGAAGCATCGCAATAAACGGTAAAGTCATCGTCACCTTCCGGAAGCGATAGAATCGGTGCACGGCAAAGTTTATTCTTCAGAGTTTGGAAGGCTTCCTCTTGATCTCGTCCCCACACGAAGGGTTCTCCCTTCTGAGTCAGAGTGGTCAAAGGCAAGGCAATCCTGGAGAAGTTTGAGATAAATCGGCGGTAGTAACCAGCCAATCCAAGAAATGAACGGATTTCGGTAGGTGTTTTAGGCGCTACCCAATTTCTGATGGCTTCTACCTTGGCAGGGTCGACGTGTATGCCGTCGACATTGATAACATGTCCCAAGAATTGAACTTCCTTTAGCCAAAATTCGCACTTGGAGAACTTGGCATATAGTTGTTCCTTCCTGAGAAGCTCCAAAATAAGCCTGAGATGAAGCTCATGATCGGTCCTCGAACGAGAATAAATGAGAATATCGTCTATGAAAACAATGACAAACTGGTCGAGATATGGACGGCAAACGCGATTCATCAGATCCATGAAAATGGCGGGGGCATTGGTCATTCCAAAAGGCATAACCATGAACTCGTAATGACCGTAACGAGTTCGGAACGCAGTTTTCGGGATATCCTCTTCCAGAACACGCAATTGATGGTAACCAGAACGCAGATCGATCTTAGAGAAAAACGTAGCACCCTGAAGCTGATCAAAGAGATCATCAATTCTCGGTAACGGGTACCGGTTTTTGATGGTCAGTTTATTAAGCTCCCGATAGTCAATGCACATACGGAAAGTCCCATCCTTCTTTTTGACGAAGAGTACTGGGGCTCCCCATGGAGACGAGCTAGGGCGAATGAATCCCTTGCCAAGAAGTTCTTGAAGCTGATTCGATAATTCTTGAAGTTCCAGCGGAGCTAGACGATAAGGAGACTTAGCAACAGGGAGAGCACCAGGAATAAGATCGATACGAAATTCCACCTGCCTGCTAGGAGGAAGTCCAGGCAGCTCATCGGGAAAAACATCAGAAAATTCACGCACGACAGGGAAGTCCTGCAGTCTCTTGACTTTGGATTCCTTGAGAGTAACACGGGCTAGAAATGCGGGATACTTCTTTCGAAGGTACCGACTGGCTTTTAAGCAAGAAACGATTCTTAGGCATCCACCCGACCTATCCCCTTGAATGGTTAGAATTTCACCAGAAGACAGAGGGATACGAATAAGTTTCTCGGCGCAGATTACTTCCGCGCGATTGCTAGACAGCCAGTCCATTCCCACAACTAGATCGAAGCTTCCAAGACGAAAAGGTATAAGGTCAATACTGAACGATGTGGTGACAAGAGTAAGGGTGCAATATCGAATGACAGACCTCACTTGTGTGGACTCACCACTAGCAAGTTCAACAACCAAGGCAGGTTCCAACTCGGAAATTTTTAATTTCAGCAAAGGAACCAATTCGCAAGAGACAAAACTCCTATCAGCTCCTGTATCAAATAGGACAGACACCCAATTGTTGTTAAGAGTAAACGTACCAGTAATAACATCGGGGTTTTGGCGTGCTTCGGCAGCTCCAATGGTGAAGGCCCTCCCGCGAGCCGGAGGAACGTTGGTGACGCGAGGGCATCGATTTCTGTAATGGTCCATCGCGCCACACTCGAAGCAGCCTCGAGCA